>NC_064423.1:7500-115000 GCF_023375975.1 Astyanax mexicanus | reverse complement strand
TGGTTTAAAACTGAGTTTATCATCCAGCCATAAGCCAAGATATTTATACTCTGTGACTCTCTCAATGCTGGATCCTTCCAGGGTTGTAATGTTTACAGTACTAAAATCGATGTTTAGAGATCTGGAAAACAACATGATCTAGTTTGTGTTTATACAATGCAACTTGTAAGGCATTAAATGAGCTCTGTAATTTTCTGGTTGCAGCCTGAACAGAATCAGCTGAGCAATATACAATTGTGTCATCTACATAAAGGTGGATTTTGCAGTCTGAGGTAGAAGCAGAGGCAGCAATATTATTTATGTATATATTAAATCGAACTGAACCCAAATTGAACCTTGTGGGATGCCTTAAAAGCTTGACATATTTCCTTCTGGTCAGAAATCAGCTGATCATTAACTAAAACACTGGTTGGAAAAGGAGGATAATTCTTTTTGAAGGAATTTACTATTTTCCAGAGTTTTGAGTTTTTGTAGCACTAATGTTAATGCTCCAGCCTTGGTGCTGGAGAAATTTAGAAATCTAAGCTTACTGTAAATAAACAGAAGCACTTTACTCACCCAAATAAAAAAAATCCACAGGGAAATCTGTGTAGATTAACACCCAGTGCTCATTTGACTTTAAATGTTTTTTTTTTTTTTTTAGGAGTTACAGTTTTATTTAATTAGTTTTATTAATTTTATTAATTATTTACTTAGCTTAGTTAACTTACCCCCCACCACCCAGCAGTGAGACTTGCCAAATTAGAAGTTCTTTAATAGTGTGCCTTATAATCCGGTGCACCTTATAGTGTGAAATATACGGTAAATGGCTACGAATGCACTGCCTGATGTCTGACTCACTGTTTTACCTGAATTTATAGAAGAGCTTGAGTCTAATTATTTTAGACATTTAATAAAATGAACATGATCGAGGGATACATGGTGTTGTGCAAATATATAAAATAGTTCCTATATAAAATATGTTTAGATGCCACTGTTTTACCAAGTGCAGTAGACTGGTGTGGGTTCACTGCTGGGTCTGGATGGTAAATAAGGTGTCTGTATTTGTGTGATATCCTGTATTATATCCTGTATAGTATCTTCTATAATACAGGATATAATACAAACACTATCTGGCTGCTAAATACAGCTAATGAAAATGATGCACAACCCCTCTATTCCCAGCCTTTATCCTCCTCTATTTCCTCCTGGCTCTTCAGTGGCTCTGCTGCTCCTCCAGCGCTCTGCTCCTCCGTATTCTCCGTATGATGCTGATTAAGCTTTATAACTCCTCTCTCTCTCTCTGTTCCCTCTGTTCTCTCTCTCCACAGTTGCGGAGCTCGTTTAAGCAGGCCTTCACCAAGAAGAAATCACCCAAATCCGCCTCCTCACACTCAGACATCGAGGAAATGACCGACTCCCTGCCCTCCTCACCCAAACTGCCCCATAACGGCTCCACCACCTCCACCCCACTGCTCAGGAACTCACACTCCAACGCTTTGTAGGTGGCGCTGTCTGATTGTTATGGTTGAGTTTGGATGTGCAGCGTTTAGATTATGGTGTGTGTGTTTGTGTGTGTGATTGTTATGGTTGAGTTTGGGTGTGTAGTGTTTAGATGATGGTGTGTGTGTGTGTGTGTGTGTGATTGTTATGGTTGAGTTTGGGTGTGTAGTGTTTAGATGATGGTGTGTGTGTGATTGTTATGGTTGAGTTTGGGTGTGTAGTGTTTAGATGATGGTGTGTGTGTGTGTGTGTGTGATTGTTATGGTTGAGTCTGGGTGTGCAGTGTTTAGATTATGGTGTGTGTGTGTGATTGTTATGGTTGAGTTTGGGTGTGTAGTGTTTAGATGATGGTGTGTGTGTGTGTGTGTGTGATTGTTATGGTTGAGTTTGGGTGTGTAGTGTTTAGATTATGGTGTGTGTGTGATTGTTATGGTTGAGTCTGGGTGTGCAGTGTTTAGATTATGGTGTGTGTGTGTGATTGTTATGGTTGAGTTTGGGTGTGTAGTGTTTAGATGATGGTGTGTGTGTGTGTGATTGTTATGGTTGAGTCTGGGTGTGCAGTGTTTAGATTATGGTGTGTGTGTGTGATTGTTATGGTTGAGTTTGGGTGTGTAGTGTTTAGATGATGGTGTGTGTGTGTGATTGTTATGGTTGAGTTTGGGTGTGTAGTGTTTAGATGATGGTGTGTGTGTGTGATTGTTTTGGTTGAGTTTGGGTGTGCATTGTTTAGATGATGGTGTGTGTGTGTGATTGTTATGGTTGAGTTTGGGTGTGTAGTGTTTAGATGATGGTGTGTTTGTGTGATTGTTATGGTTGAGTTTGGGTGTGTAATGTTTAGATGATGGTGTGTGTGTGTGTGTGTGTGATTGTTATGGTTGAGTTTGGGTGTGTAGTGTTTAGATGATGGTGTGTGTGTGTGTGATTGTTATGGTTGAGTTTGGGTGTGTAGTGTTTAGATGATGGTGTGTGTGTGATTGTTTTGGTTGAGTTTGGGTGTGTAGTGTTTAGATGATGGTGTGTGTGTGTGTGATTGTTATGGTTGAGTTTGGGTGTGTAGTGTTTAGATGATGGTGTGTGTGTGTGATTGTTATGGTTGAGTTTGGGTGTGTAGTGTTTAGATGATGGTGTGTGTGTGATTGTTATGGTTGAGTTTGGGTGTGTAGTGTTTAGATGATGGTGTGTGTGTGTGTGATTGTTTTGGTTGAGTTTGGGTGTGTAGTGTTTAGATGATGGTGTGTGTGTGTGTGATTGTTATGGTTGAGTTTGGGTGTGTAGTGTTTAGATGATGGTGTGTGTGTGTGTGATTGTTATGGTTGAGTTTGGGTGTGTAGTGTTTAGATGATGGTGTGTGTGTGATTGTTATGGCTGAGTTTGGGTGTGTAGTGTTTAGATGATTGTGTGTGTGTGATTGTTATGGTTGAGTTTGGGTGTGTAGTGTTTAGATTATGGTGTGTGTGTGATTGTTATGTTTGAGTTTGGGTGTGTAGTGTTTAGATTATGGTGTGTGTGTGTGTGATTGTTATGGTTGAGTTTGGGTGTGTAGTGTTTAGATGATGGTGTGTGTGTGATTGTTATGGTTGAGTTTGGGTGTGTAGTGTTTAGATTATGATGTGTGTGTGTGTGTGTGTGATTGTTATGGTTGAGTTTGGGTGTGTAGTGTTTAGGTGATGGTGTGTGTGTGTGTGATGTAAGTGCTGAGGGATGCTGCTCTGTCCGCAGGCTGCAGGACTGTCTGGATGGCGAGGCGGAGACGGTGATGCAGTTGCGCAGTGAGCTCCGGGAGAAGGAGATGAAGTTGACAGACATTCGATTGGAGGCGCTAAGCTCCGCCCACCAGCTAGACCAACTCAGAGAGGCAATGAACCGCATGCAGGTGACCTCATCACTCACAAACACCAATACTGCAGGAGTACATGTTACTAGTATATATTAATTCATAATAATAAATAAATATTAATGTGTATGTGTGTGTGTGTGTGTGTGTTTAGGGGGAGATAGAGAAGCTGAAGGCTGAGAATGATCGTCTGAAGTGTGAGAGCCACACGAGTGTGCGAGCTTCGTCTCAGACGTCCCTCTCGAACCCGTCACACTCGCACGCGCCGTCAGGGGGGCTCTCCCAACACAGCCTCAACCTCACAGACTCCAGCAGCTTCGGTCAGTATCTGAACTGTTCCACACCAGACCTGCGTTACTGCTCTTACACTAAATCTCAGCTTAAAGGTTTAAATCCTCTCTCTCTCTCTCTCTCTCTCTTTCTCTCTTTCTCTCTCTCTCTTTCTCTCTCTCTCTCTCTCTCTCTCTCTCTTTCTCTCTCTCTCTGTCTCTCTCTCTCTCTCTCTCTTCTCTCTCTCTCTCTCTCTCTCTCTCTCTCTCTCTCTCTGTGTGCGTGCGCTCTTGTGTTGCATGCTGGGAGTTGTGTGAGAGTGGTGTGGGGTGAGACTGTACTTTCTGCACGAGTTTGGTGAGTAGTGTGAGCTGAACTCAGTTGTGTGTAGTGTAGGGAGCGTAATGGTTTCAGGTGTGTACCTGAGGATAGTGCCACAGTGGAGAACGTGCTCTTCAGTGTGGGAGATTTTGTGGGCTATGAAAATATTCAGTCTGTCTCCCGCCTGAATAGAGCTGTTGTTGTTTGTTTGTTGTTTTGAGTTCAGAGAATCTTGTCTCTCGTGTTATTGAGGAGGGTTTAATAGTGAATGAGCTGCTTGTGCAGGTTTCACTGCTGTTCGCACCCTCAGCTAAAGTCACTATCTCTAATGTACCGCCGTTTATATCTAATGACGCGCTGGAGCGGGAGCTCGCACGCTTTGGGAAACTCACTACTGCAATTAAAATCGTTTTGGACTGTAAGCGCCCGTCTCTGAAGCATGTTGTGTCGTTCAGGTGGTGTGTTTATAGATCTTAGACTCCCCTGAGAACACGCTCGATATTAAATTCAGAGTAAAGCATGAAGGTCGTGCTTATACAGTTTATGCCAGTACCAGTAGCCTGCGCTGTTTTGAATGTGGAAACTTTGGACATAAACGCATGGCCTGTCCACAGAAAAGACAGGAATAAGCTGGTGGAGGTGCCCGCTGTGCCAGGGGCTGTGTGCCCTCCTGTGTCGCCTGTGGTGGCCAGCACTGTAGGGTTGTACTGCTGCTGTCAGGAGCTGCAAATGGATATGGTGCCTTCTGATGAAGGTGGAGGTGAGTCTCAGATCTCCGTTAGTGAAGTTGAGGGATCTCAGGTGGAGCCCTGTGGAGCTGGTGAGGCCGCTTCACAGGTGTCTGCTCAGGAGAAAGAGTGGCTGTACCGTTTAAAGGAAATAGACTGTTTTCTGGATAAAACCTTTGGTAAACAGGTAAACATTACAGAGTTCTTCTCTGATGAAGATAAGTTTGTAAGGTCAGTTGCAGTAAATGGGAACCAAGATGTGGCCTCTTTAGCTGATTGTTTAAAGCTGTATGAGAAAGCTTCGTCTGTCAGGGTTAATTGGGATAAGAAGCTTTATGGGCTGGTCAGGTGCTGTTAAAAGGTCACCCTTCTCTTCCTGGGAACCTGAGGTGGACCTCAGATGACTTGAAGGTGCTGGGTGTCTAGACTGAGACCTTTATTTGATCTTTTGGTAGGTTGTTGAATCATTTCTTGAAGGTTTTTCTTTTCAGCTGTTTATTTTTGGGCCAAAATATACAGCAAAGAGCAGGTTTGTGCTGGTACTGCAAAGTTAGCCATATGAAAGACCAGAAAGAATAAGATGCTGGGCAGGGGTGCAGTGGATGCGAGGGCCATGTTTAAGGGACTAGTGGCGGCACATTTGAAATTAGAACATGCATACTATAAACTGGTGGGGAACCTACTGGAGTTCCAGTGGGTTTTGTGTGTAGTTGATGATGAGGATAACTTGATATTGACTTTTTAATACTGTTTTTCTTTTTTTTGGGAGGTGTGTGTGTGGGGGGGGGGGGGGGGGGTTCAGGTGGGGGGGGGGGTATCTTTTTCTTTTTCTGTAGTAACGTACATGTGAAGTAACACTTTGGTCTTTGAGTGTCTACTTGTTTTTGTTGTTACAATAAAAATATGTTTTAAAATTTAAATTCTCTCTCTCTCTCTCTCTCTCCCTCTGTTTCTCTCTCTCTCTCTCTCTCTCTCTCTCTCTCGTAGACATGCTGCTGGATGATGCTGGGGGAGATGGTGGTTTCCGTAAAGAGGGTCGGCATGTAAAGATCGTGGTCAGTCTGCAGGAGGACGCGTCGTGGAGGGAGGTCAGTCTGAAGCTTTATTTAAACTCCGCTTTAGATCAGCTGGATGATATCAGGACAATACCATAAAGTAGATCAATGTTATATATTCATATATTACATTTTAGTATTTATAAATGTATAAATCAGTCAATAGATTGTTTAAAATGTCATATATACAGTAAATATAGTTGACTTCTCATTTTATTGATTTTATAAGTAGAAAGAGACTTTGATTTCAGAATTAAATAGAAAGAAAGAAGAGTGATGTCACTCTGTGTTGCTGCAGGAATGCCGACCTCGGGATTTCCTGATTGGCTGTATTGGAGTCAGTGGCAAAACCAGGTGGGACGTTCTGGACGGGGTGGTCCGGAGACTGTTTAAGGTGAGAGCACTTCTCTAGAGGGTTAATGGTCACATGACTCTGTGTTCATCCCTCTGAATCACAGTCTGAATCGAACCCTCAGTATGTGTGTGCTCTCCTGGCTGTAGGAATACATCAGGCACGTAGATCCGGTCAGTCAGCTGGGACTCAGCTCAGACAGTGTGGAGGGATATCGCATAGGGGACGTGCTCAGACCCAGCGGAGGAGACATACCGGAACTACTTCCCTGCGGGTACCTGGTGGGGGAAAACAACACCATCAACATTTCTGTGAAAGGTAGACAAATGTTTACACACACACTCACATAGACACTCTCTCTCACACACACACACACTTACTAGTACAGAGAGTACACTATGTTAAAGGTCTAGTGAAGTTTTGTCTAAGCGTGTGTGTGTGTGTGTGTGTGCGTGTGTTTTCTCCAGGTGTGCGCTCTCAGTCAGTAGATGCTCTGGTGTTTGAGACGTTGATCCCCCGGCCGGTTCTGCAGCGGTACGTGTCTTTGCTGCAGGAGCACCGGCGGCTCATCCTGTCGGGTCCGAGTGGAACAGGTAAAACACACCTGGCCCAGCGGCTTGCTGAGCACACGGTCCTGCTGGAGGGACGCACGCCCAGCGACACCAACATCGTCACCTTTAACGTAGACCACAAGTCCAGCAAGGTACGCTCCCAGAATCACATTCTGAATTTAATCTAAACAGGAATCCAAATCTGAATTAAATTGTAAATCAAAATGATATAAAGAATGATGAGGATAAACCTGTACGTCTGTGTAGGAGCTGAGGCAGTATTTAGCGTCAGTGGTGGATCATTGCTCTGCAGGACCAGACACTGAAGCTCCGCTGGTTCTAATCCTGGATAATCTGCACCATATCAGCTCTCTCGGGGAAATATTCAGCGGCTTACTCAACTACAAATACCAGCACTGGTGAGATACACACACACACATTTTATACATTGTTTATATATACAGTATTTAACATCTACGGGAAATATGCCTTTTCCAAATATGCATCCTCCCAGTAATTTAATTTATCTTAATTTAATTTAATACGTGACTGGCAGAATAAGACACATCGGATTATAAAATGCACTGACAATTTAGGGGAAAATTAAAGGACATTAAGTGTGCCTCATAGTGCGAAAAATATGATTCTGTAAAAAAGCACAAAACTGATCGTCTCTAAAAATGATTCACTGGCGCAGCCTGCTGGACTCACTGTGTATACCCTGTGGAGACGTATGCACACACAGCACTGTATTTTAACAGATACACTTCTGCCTTCTCGCAACTAAACTGGCTGTTTACACACACACACACACACACACAGAGCTGAGGAAAAACATTTACTCACACTGACACACACTCAGATTATAACAAAAATAACAGTAGTGTAGAACATTATTGTTGTATATGCTTACTGCATATACTTTCTTTTTTTATCACTGCTTGCTTCATATTTTTAAATATATGTTTTTGAGATATTTGTGTACCGCTCACCCTCTTCATCAGTCAATTTATTCATATTATTAAACCAACTAAACCATTTAAAAAGACAGGGGTGTGTGAGCTGATCTATATACAAAACATATACTGTTAGTATTAGCAATTAGTGTGTTACTATTACAGTTTTTTTCAACTGTTTACACACTAAATCTTTGCTTGTCACACAATTTTCTAAACATGCCCTTCAAACCCCACACCAAACCATACACTAATTCTCAGTGTCTGACTCAGTTTTCAATTTCCAAACATTTTGCAAAACTTTACACACAAGTTTCTACCTAACACACAAAGATCAAACAGGAAGTTACTTGATTTCATCTTTCAAACACAACCTATCAAAATGCCACACTAAATCACCAGGGCTTCACTCCCACCCCTCACATGTGTAAGCACTCATTACTTTATTGAACACCAACGAATCATTGGCTAAGTATAGGCCTATAAATAGGTCAAATGTCAAGATGTCTGTTTTGAACCATGAATGAAACGAAGTGAGAGCCGGGAGAGTTTGGTAGAGGCACACTCAACCCCCCAACCCAGACCCTCACCACAGCAACACCCCCCAGCTTTTTCAGACATGTGTTTGGTGTCTGTCCAACTTCATGTGGTGGTTGGATTTATTTTTCTGCGTTGTACAAATATTGTATTAACAGCAGCAAATGATTTGGAAAAAATAAATATTTAGGGTTTGAAATCTGTTTGTGTGTTGTGTGTATTTCACCTTCTCTCTGCACTTCTGTATGGAAATAAACACAGAATCCCATGAATGAAAGAAGAGCTTTAGGTTTTGATCAACAGTGTGTACATGATGAATCCAAAATGTCATATTATGACAAAGGTGTTGGCCATGTGAGGTCAGTGCTTGCTGTGTTGATGACATTTTGAATGTTGTGTGTCAGTTTGCTGGAGATTTGAGGCATTTTGTGTCAGCAGTTGTGGGTTTTGTGTGAAGAGTTTTGAAAAATAGACACAAAATAGGTTGGAAAATGTGTGTAAACAGTTGTAAAAAACTGTAATAATAGTAATTTTGACATACTTATTTATTAATGTATTTTATTATTTATTCACACATTCTGTTTTATATTGAATTGATTAATGACATAATGACATTTCTGAGTGGGAGGGACAGAATGGGTGGGATTAGTGAAAGTCGTGGTGAGGGGGGTTTGTGAGGGAATTTGATTGGGATCTTAGTAATATATTTTTATATAAAACTCTTTTTTATGTGATTCTGTACTTGATCTGCAGCCCCTACATCATCGGCACAATGAGTCAGGCTACGTCCTCATCTCCAAACCTGCAGCTGCACCACAACTTCAGGTAACGTCTCTCCAAAACACACAACCCTCCCTGTGTGTGTGTGTGTGTGTGTGTGTGTGTGTGTGTGTGTGTGTGTGTGGTATTTCTGAAAGTTACTTCAGCTGCACTGCTACAGAATGGTCAGTAGGTGGCAGCAGGTCACAGTGGCTGGCTGTAGAGTGCTGGAGGAAGCGGTGCCTGTGCAGAGTTTGACTGAATTGCCTCACTACCTCACTACTAGAGGTGGAAAAAGTACTAAAAAATTGTAATTAAGTAAAAGTAACTTTACTTTGCTAAAATTCTACTAAATTAAAAGTACCCATTTAAAAATCTACTAAAGTAAAAAAGTACTCAATTTAAAATGTACTTTGAGTAAAAGTTAATTATTTGATGTAAACAAGGTACAACAACTCATAAATTAAATCGTTTTTTAATGAACTATTGTTACACATAATAATTTGGACCTTTCAGGCAGTATTTGTTCAGACCAGCCCATAAAACTTTTTCAATCACAAATGGAATAGGTTTCTATGATCCATTTTTTATCTTTACTGTTAAAAGTTATGGTCATATAGGCGACTATAAACCGTAATTTTTACAGTTCAATATTATTATTATTATTTTTTGCTTTAACTGATATTTACATGTTTTTTTAACATTTAAGCATATTGATTCATGTTCCCAATAAAAACATAATTCCTTATTATAAAAACATGAAATCATACAAAAAAATGTTGGTGGGTGCATGCGCAGTTCTGTAAAGGAGCACATATCGATGGGTAGCGTAACTCCACAGAACACTGGTTCCCCCGAGCCGCGCGCTCAGACCCCAGGCTACACAACTGCGCTATTTTTTTTTGTTTGTTTTTTTATTCAGACAGTTTTTTTCCCCCAGCATTTTATTTTTTATTCAGTAACGCAGAGTTTTCCAATGTAGCAAAGTAAATTACTTGTGTCAAAATTGACTTGAATAAAAGTAAAATGACCTATTTTAAAAACTACTAAAATAAATTACAAATTACTCATAAATCTACTTAATTACAGTAACGTGAGTAAATGTAATTAGTTACTTTCCACCTCTGCTTAATACCTTGCTGCCTCACTACCTCGCTACCTTAATACCTTGCTGCCTTAAAGCGGCAGAGTCAGAGCGCACCAGAGCGCAAGGAAATGGCAAGTAAAACGATGATTGGTTTATTTTACTTTATGCCAAAAACACACCCTTTATTAATAAAGAGAATTAGTTTGTCTTTTTCATGATACCAAACACAAACCGACGTTAGTAGGTGTCACAGCACTTTTATCCACACAGTGCACCTAAGGTGGTTGCTAGAGTGTTGTGAGGTTTTTCTGTTGTGCAGGTGATTGTTTGTTATTATGCTGTAACTAGTGTTTTTTTGGGTGTTGCTGGGTGGTTGCTGTGGTATCTTCAAACAGTGTGGTGTGTTGCAGTGTGTGCTGATGTGTGTTCTCCTGATGCAGGTGGGTTCTGTGTGCGAACCACACGGAGCCGGTAAAGGGCTTCCTGGGCCGTTTCCTGCGCCGGAAGCTGATAGAGACTGAGATCGGCAGCCGTAGTCGGAGTCCTGAGCTGGTGAAGATTATCGAGTGGATCCCGCGCGTCTGGCTCCACCTCAACCGCTTTCTGGAGACACACAGCTCTTCAGACGTCACCATCGGTGAGAAAAACAACCAGTGTCCCGTCAGATTAACCCCTCAGGGCCTGGTGTGTGGAGTGTGAAGAGAAGATAATGATTATAACCATGAAGGGATGTGTTTCAGAGTCTTTTAAGGTGGATTCATTTGTATTTATTTGTTTCTTGTAAAAAAATTACTGTCCTTCTGTAAACTGTTATTACTGTTTAAAACAATCCTCTAACAATTATTATATTAATGTATTTGTTTATGCTAATTGGTCATTGTTCATATGTTTGTTTTGAAGCAACTGAGTCATTTAAGTCAAAGGGCCCTATCCTACACCCTGCACAAGACACATCGCAATTCTCAGTACTATCTTAAACCCCGTACACATCTTATTTCACGCCTAGCTCCTGTGTCATTCAAATAGCAACTGTGCTTCTGAATATATCCACGCTGCTTGGTGTGGTGGTCTCAGGTAAATTTATGACCTATTGCTGCATCAAAAACACACAGCTGCTCCACTGACTTTACCTAGACAGAATCAACAGTCACACGTTCATAGCAATCACGTCCAGATATCTGCACCTCTGTAATATCAGAGTGCACCTAGCTCTCAAGGGAATGGCAAGCGATTTCAGGTCATGCCCAAAACACACCCATGATTAATTAATAAAATTAGTATGAGTGTTTCGAGATGCACAAGACGTACTGACACACCCTAAACCAACCTCCACTGTGCACGCTGACGCCTCGCTAAAATAGGGCCCAGAGTCTTTTTAGGCAGGTCAGTTCACTCAACAACGTCTTTCCAGACTCTTTCTGAATGGTCAAATTAACGTTTGAAATTCATATTTTACAACACTTATACAATCTGACATTAAGCTCATGAATAGTTTGTATGGTAAGAATTGTAAGAAAAAGTGTGATTATTGGGCTTGTTCTGGACGCTGCGCTCTCACAGATCTCTGCACTGCTTTTCCCTCAACACACCAACCCTCCTATGTTTACAGACAGATGCCAATGCAGCATTAGCAGCAAGCTAATGGGCTCTTTTTGTTGAAGGGCGGGGCTTCATCTGTAAACAGATGCCAATGATACAAGAACTCTTATTCGTATTTTGACCGATGATTGGTCTCTTCATTAATATTTTCTTTGCTTTAGTTAAAACCTTTGAATTGTGTTCTGTTCTGCAGGTCCGCGGCTGTTCCTGTCCTGCCCGATGGACGTGGACGGGTCCCGGGTATGGTTCACCGACCTGTGGAACTACTCCATCATACCGTACCTGCTGGAGGCCGTCAGAGAGGGACTGCAGGTACCAGATCACACTCCTCCAGCTCAGAGATATGGGTTTAGCTGTAGTCCATGTGTTTTATTGAGTCAGAAACCACAGAAGCAAGTCTAGTTGATATCCACTTACCATTTCACATCAACACAGAATAAACCACTTTCAAACAGAGGGGATAACGGCAGAATCTGGATTTACAGATTTATACATTAGGAGGAGATTGATAAACGATTTTAAACGATTACTGCCTCATTCAAGACTGTAATGTTGCTTCTTTCGCACACAAACAATAGGCAGACAGGCCCCCACACACCCAGAGAGCTGAGAGAAGTACTGTACTGAGAGTGGACTCATACTCTGTTACAGAGATTACTCCTCCCAGTCTGAGGAGAGAGTGTGATATCTACACCAGTTAACATGATGCTAAATGTGTGTCTAAAGTAAGCTTCCCCTGCGTGTTAGCTACGTTTAGTGTAAAGTGTTGGGTTGCTCGGTGTTAATGCAGTGTGTATTCGTCTCCAGCTGTATGGCCGCAGAGCGCCGTGGGAAGACCCTGCCCGCTGGGTCATGGAAACGTTTCCATGGGGGTCAAGCCCAGTGCACCCTGATTGGCCAGCCTTGCTGCAGCTCCGCCCAGAGGATGTGGGGTTTGATGGATACTCTGCCTCTAGAGAGGGTGCTGGCAAGCAGAGCACTCAGAGTGACAGTGATGCTGATCCACTGGTGAGAAACACACACACACACCAAGGTCCCACATATACTACATATACAGCTCTGAAAAAATAAGATACCACTTAGAAATGATGAGTTTCTTTGATTTTACCTAATTAAAAACCTCTGGAATATAATCAAGAGGAAGATGGATGATCACAAGCCATCAAACCACCAAACTGAACTGCTTGAATTTTTGGAGTAAAGCAGCATAAGGTTATCCAAAAGCAGTGTGTAAGACTGGTGGAGGAGAACATGATGCCAAGATGCATAAAAACTGTGATTAAAAACCAGGATTATTCCACCAAATATTGATTTCTGAACTCTTAAAACTCTTTATGAATATGAACTTGTTTTCTTTGCATTATTTGAGGTCTGAAAGTTCTGCATCTTTTTTTGTTATTTCAGACATTTCTCATTTTCTGTAAATAAATGCTCTCAATGAGAATATTTTTATTTGGAATTTGGGAGAAATGTTGTCTGTAGTTTATAGAATAAAACAACAATGTTCATTTTACTCAAACATAAACCTATAAATAGCAAAATCACAGAAACTAATTTAGAAACGGACGTGTTCTCTTAATTTTTTTCAAAGCTGTATATTTACCCATAAGTAACTTATAATATGCTCCATTTGTAAAATATATGTGTAGGTATGTGTATGTAATGCATGTCCAGATGTTTGTGGAGTTCACTTTAAATAAATGCTATATTTTTGCAAATGCCCACACACACAGCAACTGTATGTAGAGTAAAATATAGTATAGTATAGTATAGATTAGGACTCTCTGAAGCAAATAAATAAATATACACTGCCCTATTGTCACCATGAGTGATGGCTATAAAAGGGTGTAAATCTGTGGAGTAGTGGAACTCAAATGATGGCGCACGTCCCATACTTTAGGATTGGGATGATGTGGGGTAATGCTCATCCAACATCACACTCACTAGTGCTCTCAGCATTAAATGCAATGAAATACTTACAGCAATACTTCACCAAAAGCAGGACTACTGTATGTTTCGCAGTATAAGGTGCACTTAAAATCCTTTCATTTTTCCCAGAAATCTTCAGTGCGCATTAAGTATAAATTCTACCAGTCATTAGGGTATTAGAGAGCAGTAAATCCAGTCCACTGAAGAGTTTCAGTTTAGTTCTCCAACACTGAGGCTGGAGCAGTATTAGCATTAGCCACTAGCTGTGCTAAGTGCTAGCTCTTTTGCCATTCAGAGGTGAGTATTTTTGGCCTTTAGCCTGCTGCTAACCCTGGCTAGCACTGCTGGAGACTGTGTTTAAAACTCTTTTGCTCCGTTACCATTCAGAGGTGATTATAACGGACTGTGCGCTTATCGTGTTAAAACAAGCTACGTGAGATGAACCGCTAGCTATCCGCTAAGCTTACCAGAACAGAGTCAGGGTTCCTCAGTGTAGTGCTGTCGGACAGAAACCTGGAAATCCAAGGTTGCTGCAAGTAAACAGAAGTGCTTTACTCACCCAAATAAACAGTTTTTAGAAGAGAAATCTATGTAGATTAACATCCAGCGCTTGTTTGACTTGTTTTTTTTTTAAGAGTTACAGTTTTGGTACTTAGGTTAGCTTTATAGATCTCGCCACCCAGCGGCTAAATTAGAAGGAAAACATGGCAACACCCCTGTTCCTTACTAGTGTTGCATAATGTATGAAAAAAGAAAAGAAATAGATGTTTATTGATAGTGCGCCTTATAATTCGATGTACCTTATAGTGCGAATAATACAGTAAATATTTTAATTATGTTATTTGTAATATGTGTGTATATGTGTTTTACTTGTTTTACTTGGATGTGTAATATATATTTTTATATATTTTTATATTTCTCTCCCCACAGATGAATATGCTGATGCGTCTGAAGGAAGCAGCGAACTCCTCCAGCCCACAGAGCTACGACAGCGACTCCAACAGCAACGGTCATCACGACGACATTCTCGACTCCTCGCTGGAGTCCACGCTGTGATGCTCCTCAGACTCAACTCTACTGAATGTTTCCCTCCAGCTCAGGCAGCAGAACTGACTGCTCACTCCAGACTCATCTCTCCTGCTGGGTGCTGGAAACCCAGAGGAAAAGGGGCTTCATTTATTTCTTTGAAAAGGGAAAACAAACAAAAAACTGCACTACCCATAATTCAGCTGATCTTCAGCCTCCCTTTGTGAAGCATGTTCTGTAGATATGGATTATTAACAGCACATGCAGAGGCGAAAAGGATTTCAACACTGTTTCCAGACGCATTACCTCACAACTTCATCTTCAGCTCCTTTCAGCCTGAATTTTAAAGTGTAATTTGGCAAATAAAATCTAATTAACAGAAGTGCTTAGCTTAGCTTAGCTTCACTAAAACAGTAACAGCTCCCTTAAACCCTGCGCTGTGTCCATACTTCAGTTCATGTTCTAGAAAACTGTAATTCATAGAGTCCCAAAACACATGAGCAACTTTTATCTGTTTCAGATAACCTGAGCGCAGGTCTGATTTTACACATGAGGTTACACCCATGATAATAGTAATGGCTGCTAAGCTTCTTTTATCCTTGTGGCTCCTAAACGCTAAATCTACCCATATCAGGATGATGTATTAATATATTAAATGGTGTGAATCTGATTTAGTTGCTGCTTTTAGCGTTATAAGAGAGTAAAGAGATTTCTGCAGACAAAATGGTGCTGGTAAAATGTGGGAACTACGCCCAGAAAAAAACAATGAATAATAGCAGTGTGTACGAATAGAACCAGCGTTTTTGTTCTTCACTCTGGGTCATATTTATAACTGTGAGAAAAAGGTTTAGTCTGATGCTGGTCATCACTGAATATTTTCTTTATAAGGGAGCAAAGTGTTCTCTGGAGTGATGCACACTGTCCACGTCATTTAACATCCATTAAACTGCCTCTGTCTTATCTCACTGTTCAAAAAAATACATAATTACATACAATATACATCATTGTAGTGATCCTGGATCTGTGTTTTCTTTCACCAGCTTTGAAAAATTCACTTTCACACCCAGGCAGTTCTCCTTTGCACACTGTAGCTTGTCCACGTCCGCCCCGTTTCTCCTGCTCCGGCTTGTTTTTGGTGCTGAATCGACCTCGGTGCCTTACTCCATTTTGTAGCGTGAAACCGAACGGCACTATGTTTTTATACTGAACTCTCGATTCGGGGGAAAAACAGGGCTCTGCTGTTCCTGAAGCAGCCTGTACAGTGTTGTTTGATGGGATGGTCAGCAGTAATGGAACCGCGTAGTTTCAGGCATTAAAATCACCTTTTAAACATCTCGAACCTTAATGTCGATATCACTGTGGCTGGAAAACAGTGACGCCGCTCGTTACCTTTAGCACAATGCTGTGTGTGTGGAGAGAAAGACGAAAGGAAGAATTTTCTTTCAGGGCTCGACTGATACGAAGCTGTTTTCTCCAACTGATCCAATCAGCCGGTATAAAAAAAGTTCCACATTCCTATTTAGGTTAAATACAAGTCAAATACACAGAGGTGGGCAAATAAAAAAGCAGTCATTTTTGCTTTTTTATAACTTGCCTTCAGATATAAACACATGCCAACAGGATTGAATGCATTTTAAATGTTTTTGAGGGAATGCTGAAATATAAAAGCAGTAAAATATTCCTCATAAACAGAAAGCTGCTCAGTGCAGCGTAAAACACAGCCAATATCAAGCCAGTTTAAATATCAGTGGTGATTTCAGTGCATGATCATCCTAAAGACACAGTGGTTGAGCCCTTTGGTGCTTTGTGTAACTGTGAGCAGTGAAAGCAGACTTGGTGCTGAGAGTGAGAGTTTGTACCTCATCCACCTCCAGGCCTTAACTCTGGCCTGAGTGTTTAAATGTGAAGGATAAAAGATTTCTGTGCATCAGTCGTTTAATGCCATATCAGATCAGTTGCTGCTTATGTTGAACTGTAAGAACAGGTACTGAGACATGGCTAAAGTGTTGGGGATTTGAACTGTGCAGTGGCCGGGTGGTCAATGACTCATTTACCCATAGATGCCAGGAATTATTTGTGATTTATTTTGTTGTAAATCCTTATCAGTATCATTGATAAACTTGCCTTTGTCATTTTCAGTATCGTGGCCACATTGCTTCCACCGTTTTGAGTGTTTGAAGTCATCGATCCTATGCAACAACATTTTGGATTTCAAAAGGAAGCCAAATACTGTAGCTCTCTAGACACTTTTAGCACTGCCAATATACATATGATATATATATATATGTGTGTGTACACTGAATGTACAGCGTGTATATAGTTTGTGAATAACTCTAGGATATGTGCCTCTGATTTTTGTTTTGAATTCTGATGATGATGTACATCACTGCAAGCACACCGTCTGTTAGTGTTTGTTTTGATTCCTTTGCTCAGAGGGTCTCTGAGGGTCCGAGTCGTGTTATTGAATGTGTATTTTGCTGTGTACATGGTTTACCCTGTGTAAGATACCAGTGTACAGATAGTAACATATCCCGTACTCTGCTGGCTGCATTTTGATGAATAATCTTTTTAATACCTGTTTATAACAGTGCTCAGAGATGGTGTTTTGTGTACAGTTTTTTTTTCCACCTAAAAAGGAGTCTACAGTTCAACGCCAATAATCTCTGTCTGAATGATGTTGATGATGATTATTATGATGCCTCTCAAGGATATGAATTACTGTACTAGTCTTAAATTATTTACGATTCAATAAAACTAATAATTGTTTATGAACGGTTCAAATATTGTGTATATTTTATTGCATTATATTTGTGATGTGTAAATACAGGAGTTGGACAATGAAACTGAAACACCTGTCATCATTTTAGTGTGGGATTTTAGGTTTCATGGCTAAATTGGAGCAGCCTGGTGTTCAATCTTCATTAATTGCACATTGTACCAGTAAGAGTGTGAAGGTTCAATTAGCAGGGTAAGAGCACAGTTCTGCTCTAAATATTACAATGCACACAACATTATGGGAGACATAAGAGAACATAAGAGTTCAAAAGAGGACAAATTGTTGGTGCACGTCTTGCTGGAGCATCTGTGACCAAGACAGCAAGTCTTTGTGATGCATCAAGAGCCACGGTATCCAGGGTAATGTCAGCATACCACCAAGAAGGACCAACCACATCCAACAGGATTAACTGTGGACGCTGTAAGAGGAAGCTGTCTGAAAGGGATGTTCGGGTGCTAACCCGGATTGTATCCAAAAAACATTAAACCACGGCTGATCAAATCACGCAGAATTCAATGTGCACCTCAACTCTCCTGTTTCCACCAGAACTGTCCGTCACCACAATCAATTATTGTGCTCTAAAACCAGGTGTTTCAGTTTCATTCTCCAATACCTGTATATATGTGATGTATATATGTCTAAAGCATATGTACATCACAAACATTATTTTATTCTTGTTCAAAATAATAATACAGATAATAACGGACATTATCATTGAGTAACAGAGTTCATATCTGACAGTTCTATTATTTCCTTCAGAGCTCTGCAAGATTCAGAAACATCCACAATCCGCTTGTTTTTCTGATGTGCCACAGGGCGGACAGTCTTAGCTAAAATTTGCCTTTAATGGAAATGTGGTTGAGCAGAGTAGCACATGTTAAACTGATAACTTTGCTCTTTTATAATTACTGTGATATTTTTTTACAGTGGTGAACAGCTTAAATCTTATAAAGTATATTGTTACACTGTTTTATGATATTTAACCCTTTGATGCGCAACATAGGTCAAATGTGATCTTTTTAATAAATTAATTGAATCTTTCAATATTCAAGGTATTCCTCAATAAAGTTATTTTTTATCATAATTAAGGATTATTTTATTTTTTTCCTGTCTTGCTTTTTGAATAAAAACCCATTTTGTATCACTACCCCTCTAAAAGCACACATGGGTCAAAAATGACTGGCAATTTTTTTTTTAATGTTAATTCATGTTTGACTGAGGGTTTTTTAGCACAAATCTTCATATTTATTTATTTATTTTACAGGTTTTACACACAGGTCAGACAAAACCCGCACTAACCATTTCACAGCTCAGCACAGCTCACTTTGAGAGTGAGTACATTACCGGTCAGAAAGTTACAGGTAATTATGATTAGTTATTAGCTGTTGATATTCTATTTTAGTTTTAGTCTACTGTAGTTAATTAACTACTGCAGTAGCTTAACTAAGTACATTAGTAGGTCATGTAGCTACAGGGTATTTTCGTGATAATTATATTCTTGGTGAAAATAACTGAAGTATTTTATTAATTTAAAGAATAAACTTTTTAAACAAAATAAATAGTAATGTTTTATATAGTATAACAGTTTCAAACATTCAGTAGAAACAAAAAACTGTAAACCTTTGTAGATTTTGTAAATTAACAAGATTCTGACTTTTATACATAGATTGTATAAAAAAATATATAATAATAATAATAAAACTTCACAGAAAATAGCAAAACAAATACAAAATAAAATGCTTTAAAGAAAAAATACTGCTGTATCACAATATGGATTTTTTTTCTACTTTTATCTACTCTTCTAAATAAACATCATACATATGTGCATAGTTAAGTAGTTATAGCTAAAACTAAAATGTTCAGTTTTAGTTAGATAACTACAGTAGATTAAGCAAACTAATATCGAGAAGTCAACAGTTAGCTAGTTGTAATAGTAATTATGTGTAACGTTATATTAAAGATGCTTCATTCAATTTCCCTAACTATGCTGTCTGTATTTGGGTTTGTCCACTTAACCACCCTGAAAATAACACTGTGTGTGTGTGTGTGTGTGTGTGTTTCTAATGTTATGTTAAAACAATTGTAAGCAATACTGAGTCAGCTGTGCTGAGCTGTGAAATGGTAAATGTGGGTGGTGTCTGACCCGTGTGTGTAAATCTGATGTAGAAATGAAAAAGCTGCTTCTTAATAAAGTAATAAAGGAAAATAAAAATGAAGATTTGTGCTGAAGAAACGCTCAGCCAAACATGAATTAACATAGAAAATGAATGCAGGTCTATTTGGACCCATGTGTGCATTAGAGGGGTAGTGACACAAAAAGGGCTTTTAAGTAAAAATAATAAAAAGAAAAAATAAATTAAAGAAGTATGATGATCAAAATTAAGTTAATATAGACGTCCCTTCACTTCTGAATGACTGAATTAATTTATTGCTAAGAAACAGCTATACATGAAGTTACATAGAAAATGAATGCATTAGAGGGGTTTGCGTTTGTTGCGCATCAAAGCGTTAAACAAATATGGAAAATTCGTGACTGCAATTCACTGCAATAATTTCAAACAACTCATTTTATTTGCATTTTTTACAAACAAAAATTGTAAACATACAAATATGCATACAAGACACACAAGAATAAATTTGTTTAAATTATACATAAGTCTACAGCTTTTAATAAAATATCTATGTGAAATATAAGTGTATGTAACTCAATATTCTTGGTATAAAATATCCATACAAAAATATTTGTACAAAATACTGTACAGTTTCAAAAGACGCTGTGCAACACAGCAAAACGCAGGATAAGAACAATATATACTAATAAGTAAAGCCTAAGTACAAACAACTGCTGGAAAATACATTCATGTGAATGTTTATAGTGGTGTAATTACAGAGACACCCAACAGCAGCCTTAACTTGGTCATCTGTAGCTGACTAAGCAATTTAAACTTGTAAGAGGAGCTAATGCTAATGCTAACTTGCACAGCTAGCACCACAGTAACAATCAATGTTATTATTTAGAATAAAGGAGATTTCAGGTAATCCCTAAATGTTAATATGTATAGGATAAACAGTGCTAGATATAATAACACACTGAAACTGAGGTGCTGGGGTGCTAACAGAAGATTAGCTGGCCAGCTCACAGGTTGTTGTGTGGTTGTGGCTCAAACCTGAGAGGAATTTATTAAAACAACTGAAAGACTCAGATCCACTCAGAGGACCACAGCTCCTCATACACTGCAGGCGGGGCTAGCACGTCTCTGTGTCCGGGTGTGTGATGGTGGTGTTAGCTGCGCTTAGCGTCTGTGCTTTACGTTTACAGTCTTTAGCTCTGCTGAGTCTGCTGGATTTAGGAGACCATGATTTCATCATCTGAGGCCGAAAAGTCTGAGTGTTTGCAGAAATGGGACAGAGAGCTGATGCTGGAGTCTGCGCCCGGCTCGTCTTCATCCTCCTCTTCCTCTGAAGACTTTTTCCCCACGTCGCTGAGGTCTGGGTGCGGGTTGGTTTTGGTGGGCAGGGTCTGTTCCCGGCAGCCCCCGGCGGACAGCAGCTCTCTCTCCTTAGAGTTCCTCCACTTCATCCTCCGGTTCTGGAACCAGATTTTCACCTGCGGGGAAAAGTGAGGATTAGCTCTACTGTACTGCAGTCCTGTCTAAACTCAGCTCAAACACAATTAAAGATGTCAGACCTACACTGCTGACCATTTCAATACACATTAAATGCATTAAATTCCATCTTGGACTAATCATCTATTTCTATATAAAGATCAGGACGTTTGTATTTACCTGAGAGTCTTTGAGGCCCAGTTTGGTGGCCAGTTTCTTCCTGTCCGGTTTGCTGATGTATTTCTGTTTCTGGAACATTTTCTCCAGAGCTTTCCTCTGGACATCAGAGAATACGGCCCTCCGCAGCATCCCTCTCCTGGGCTTCCCTCTGGAGGCCAGGGGCCATGAGAACGTCCCGGGAATGGGCACCACGGACGAAGAGGCTGCAGAAAGAGAGACAAAACAACAGTAAGAACTCGATTCCCACACATTCTGTGAATAAGAAGTGAAGTGAAAGAGGTTTTGTGTTTTCTGAGAGGGCTAAAAGTTAACACTGCGTTACCAAAGGGCCTGCAGAGGTCTGACTTTCCCCCTCAGCTCAGAGCCTGCTGACTGAAGTGAGCTTCTCTTTATCGTCTTCAGTATCATTATATTGAATTTATTCAGTATAAACCGGCGGGGCGAAATGGCACGAGGTGACTAATTAGCACACCGCCCGCATTGGGATGGAAAGGAGGCTTCCCCCGCAGCACACACACGAGTTAATACAGCGTGAACTCTAATTGTGTAGTAATGAACTGGCAGAGAAAAGGCTGCGGACAGGCAGCTAAAGCCATATATTACAGCCACAAAGAGATTAACACTTTTAAACTAAACACAACTGCATGCCTGAATACTCAATGACCGGGGGCCCGGGGCCTTTTTCTCCCCCTGCCCTCAAATCATTTTCATTAAATGAACACGAAAACCACTGAGCCCATTGAGAGCAGCCGGTCTAAAAGGAGTCGCAACTTTATTATTTGGGCTGAATGCAGCTCGGAGCAGAATGGGCCTTTTCTTCAGCTCTCGGCTTTAGAAACTCCCCGGCTAAAGCGTGCTCTCGCAAACCGGAGCGAACCTTAAGCCCTGCTTCACACACTCTACTGCAACAACAGCTGCACTGTACACACAACCACACTTACTGTCCACATCTCAAACATTTAACATTCACTTTCCTCTGATAAATATTTTCTCACAAAGAAACTATATTGCAAAATTTTTCCATGTCATTTTTTTTCTTTTTTTTTTTTACAAATGAATCCTATCCTCAGTCCTGTAACTTTATATCTTTCTAGGTAATTCCGAAACAATAAGCAGGATATTGAGGCTATTTAACAAACCACTAACAAAATTGTACAAAAAACTGAACGTTTTGTTTTTCACCTTACTGATTTTAGCAGTATGTGAAAGCTTTCACATACTGCTAAAATTTTAAGATATTTGAGAGTAATTACTATACATGTAAAACAGATGAATGTTCTGTTATCTCGCTATTATAGAATTTGATATGTTTTTAGTTTACTAATGTTTTTAGTTTACTATTGATATTTATTGCTATTAAAATAAAATATATATATATATATATCTTTTGGATTCTGTAATAGTGATTATTCACTTCAGCTTGGCTATTTTTGCATAACTATATTATATCACTCTTTACTGATTATCAATACACACACACACTATACTCTTTAGTTGGGCACTGAAACCAGTCAGTGGCGGCTAATAGGCGAATTAGTGCGTGACTGCTCCACGCCCCTTCCAGGCTGGTAATAGTCACTGAGTGTGTGTGGGTGGTTTGGTCACGCTGTAATTGCAGCAGGTTCATGGATATAAAGCTGAAATCCAGGCTGAAATGAGCGCAGCATGTTTGGATGGTGCTGATGCTGCTGGGGGGTTAAAGCAGGGCCAGCAGTAAAAACACTCACACTGAACCGCTGTACTGCCCATTATTAATGTTAATATAAAGCGTAATTAACTGGGACAGTAAAATGAAGATGAGTAAATGAAGGGTGAGTGATGATGATGAAGATGAGGGGATGCTGATGTGAGACGGTCTCACTCACCAGGGAAATACGCAGAGCGGAGAAACGGGTAAAACGACCCATCGAAGTACGGAGCAGGAAACGCTTTGGGGTGGAACGTGCACACGGAGGGGGGGCACGGAGCTGCAGGACACAAAACACACACCAGCATAAACATTACATTCACCAATACCTACCAATTCACACACACACATACACTCTCTCTCACACTCACACACACTGTTTGTATCATACTTAACTAAACACACTGATTATCTCTATTTACTGTTCATCACCACCACTACACACACACACACACCTATGTATCCCTATATACACATACATAATACATACAACACACCTATACACTTACACACACACACATTTACACACAAACTATTTACTATGAAACTATATAATATCATACTAATATCATAATCATACTATCATACTGATATCACTCTTTACTCACCACACACACACGCACCTAAGTATGTATGTGCATTTACACTTATATCATATATATGTTTATGTATACATAAACACATCTATACACTTTTACTTACACTCACCTGTGCGGGGGGTGTGCGCTAGGATGGCTCTGACTCCGAACTTTAGCTCCTCGGGCGCTGAGTGGTGGGTCTTGGTGAGCGCGGGTGCTGATTGGTGGGTCTTGGTGAGCGTGGGCTGCGTGGGCGGCGCTCGCGGCAGCAGCAGTTCCTCCACGCGGAACCCGGATCTGCGTGGTTGGGGCGGAGGCAGAGGAGGGGGCGGGGTCTTCATCATCATCATCATCATCATCCTTCTCAACACGTGACAGGCACAGAGAACGAGTGGGCGCTGAGACACGGCAGAGAGCGCGAGCGCCAGCCTTTATAACTCGCACGCTCGCTCCTGATTGGTCAGACCGCGGCACGCTGTTGATTGGCGAGCTCGCAACAAAGAGGGCGGGGAACAATTAGCATACAGGAGCGTTTGTGAAGTGAGTTTTCTCCTTTTGTGCTGAACACTAAATAACTTCATTTAAAACCATTTAGATTAACCAGTGATCATTTACACAGAACTGAGCATTTACTATATATTTTACATATATTATTATTATTATTATTATTATTATTATTATTATTATTATTATTATTATTATTATTATTATTATTATTATTATTATTATTATTGTTGTTGTTGAGACTGTTGTTTGGTATAAATAGTGTATAGCAATAATATTATTACAACATTACATAAACACTACTACAAAAGGTCCACATGGTTCTTTATTAAATTAAGTGGTTTTACTTAAATTCAAGAGAAGACAAAACCCCTTGTTTAAATAGTTAAAAGCTGTAAATGGTTCTACTAAGAAAAAATATTTATAAAAGTATATATATATATATATATATATATATATATATATATATATATATATATATATGCACTCTTTACAGAGGGTTCTAGAAAATACACTAGTTCTGGGTAGATCTGTAAGAGTAGAAATGTGATTTGATTTTTATTAATTAAAAACACTTGTTTAGTTGTTTATTTGTTTACAGTGCTAAATAGACTGATTTTCAGTGTCTGAGTGTAATAAATAGACTGTAATAAAATTGATTTTACTGCACGATGTAATTAATTGTAGAGGATGAAGAACGTTACAGAGATACAGACTGATGGAACAGTGCACTGCTACTACCCACTGCAGCATGCAAGAATAATTACACATTAAATATAATACAATCGTTTTAATTTAGTAAATCAACTGTAATTTTGGAAAAACCTGCACAAGAATTCTCAACTAACTAAGTCCTGCAGTCGTGTTATCTCCACCTCCACTTGCAGAGGCGGAATAAAACATCAAATTAAAACAAAAGAATTACAATTTTTCAAAATGCACTGTGTTGTCCTGAATTTAAGACCACTAAAATTATTATTATTATTATTATTATTATTATTATTATTATTATTATTATTATTATTATTATTATTATTATTAGTAGTAGTAGTAGTAGTAGTAGTAGTAGTAGTAGTTGTAGTAGTAGTTTTATTATTATTATTATTATTATTATTATTATTATTATTATTATTATTATTATTATTATTATTATTATTAGTAGTAGTAGTAGTAGTAGTAGTAGTAGTTGTAGTAGTAGTTTTATTATTATTATTATTATTATTATTATTATTATTATTATTATTATTATTATTATTAGTAGTAGTAGTAGTTGTAGTAGTAGTTTTATTATTATTATTATTATTATTATTATTATTATTATTATTATTATTATTATTATTATTATTATTATTAGTAGTAGTAGTAGTAGTAGTAGTAGTTGTAGTAGTAGTTTTATTATTATTATTATTATTATTATTATTATTATTATTATTATTATTATTATTATTATTATTATTATTATGAGTAGTAGTAGTATATATCAAAATAAAGAGACAAAATAACCGAAAGCATGAGAGCAACTGTTAAATACACACACACACACACGCACGCACGCACGCACACACACACACACTTCCCCTAATTTCCTATTTTTTATATTGTAATTGAATAGAAGTGTCTTGTCCTCTTTGTGAACAGATGGTTAGAGGTAGAACATGTCTTTTGCCTTTATTCCTTCTTTCTCGCGCTCTCTCTCCATCTCTCCATCACAGATGCTGAGAGACGCACAGGAGACATTATTTCTCTCTCTCTCTCTCTCTCTCTCTCTCTCTCTCTCTCTATTTGAGTATATATATACTCAAAGAGTATACTGTACAACAAAAATGCCTTTTAATATAGTAATATTATAAGACAGTAATTTCCTGTTCCTTGGCAAAAGTTTCACCCAGTTTCACTTAAAACAATTTAATACAAATTTGTATTTATTTATTTTTATTTATAAATACATAAATGTTATTATTGTGTATTTGTTCTTTAACCATTATTATAGGCAATGAATATATACAACTTTTTATTTATGTTTTTCAAAGCATTGTAAGGTAAATAGGTAAATAAATCCTAAATAAGCATTTATGGTGAAGATGTGTGAGCAGTAAATCATTCCAGGAGCTTCATTACCACAACAGAAAACATTTAAAAAAGCAATTAGGAGCTCACTTTAGAAATAAAGACATAAAATGAAACTTATTACTGATTTTGCTTAAAGAGTGTTTTAATGTTTAGGAATATGATTTTTTGTTTGGATCAGTATTTTTTGCAGCAGGTATCGGGGGTGGGGGGGCAGTGGGGGGTATTGGGGGTGCGCGGATAACAGCCAGGAGCCGGTGACAAGCATTAAATCCATATTAACTTGGCATTTAACACAGCCCTTTCTTTTTAAACGCAGAAAAAGCCACACACACCTCTCAGGACAAAGCGTTTAGTGAGCGTCGTTTCGCTGCACCTGTTCTTTGATATGTCCTGCAGCAGGGATTAGGCTGGTTTTTAAGACAGTCTTAACTCCACCATTGGTTGTCTATCAAAAAGAAAAAAAAACTCTAAGTGTGTTTGCGGGTCTGAAAGCCGGACCGGCGCGGGGGAAGTTAAGCTCGCAGCTATTAAACTAAAATATCCCTCCCATTTGGCAGCGTGTATAACAGGTGCTGTTATAATCCTCTTTACACGCTGTAATTGTTCCACTGATTCATAAACAGGCACAAGCCAGCCTATTCAGCCTCATACAGTCCACATCTTTCCCTCTTTCTTTCTTTCTTTCTTTCTTTCTTTTTTTCTTTTCTTTTTTCTTTTCTTTTCTTCTCCTCGCCGTGGTTCTGTCACGGCTCGGCCCGGCCCGGACCTTTTGTTTGTGTTGAACATTTGGATGCAAATTTAATTACTGATAATATCTCATCCAGATCCACTTTATTTTAATAATAATCTCAAAAGAGATTAATGTAGTTAGT
Source organism: Astyanax mexicanus (assembly GCF_023375975.1). Taxonomy (NCBI): domain Eukaryota; kingdom Metazoa; phylum Chordata; class Actinopteri; order Characiformes; family Acestrorhamphidae; genus Astyanax; species Astyanax mexicanus. The sequence continues at coordinate 88,242 of NC_064423.1, read as the reverse complement.
TAAGAACAGAAGACAGTCATTTAGAGCCGGTTTAGGGCGTGAGATACTCTCTCCTCACACACCTGATGCCTGATACATTGAAAAGACTCTGTCTAGAGTTTGTTTGGAGAAAATATTTCAGTCTAAAATCTAAATCATGTTTTAACATTAAATTTGTAAAATAAATTATAAAGTTAAAATGATGAAGAAATACATGTAAGATGTTAGAATAAAAAAAAAAGTTGCCAAAGAAAACTAGATCCACTTAGATTTGCTTCTGTTTGTCCGTTAAAACCATTCCATAAACATTTAATAGGATTGGTATATATAGGAAAGAAAGTGTCTGTAGTTGAAATTCAGCACCTTGTTTCACTTCTCCATCACTGTAAAGAAGTCCGAATCCTCACACAGAACTGTGTGCGGAAATATCCTCAGGGTTTTCTGACAGAGATTCAGAGGTTAAGTTTACATTCTGATTGTAGGTTATATAAAGAGATTCAGCAGTGTTGGGCCATTTAGGGTCATGACCTGTTTACTAGGGACAGGCTAGACGCACATATTGCAGCGTATATGTGTGTGTGTGTGTGTGTGTGTGTGTGAGCGGGTTTGGAGTGGACGGGTGACAGAGGGTCTACAGTGTTTGGTGGTCATCGGGCATTGACACGTTTCTGAGCGAGTAATCGGATTGTAAGCGAGCGTGGGTACTTATGTCAGTTTGCGTCTCGTCACATGAATAACGCGCGGCCCCGGAGCGCCGGTCAGCCCGGGGCCCTAATCTCACCCGCCGCAGCGTTTAGAGCCAGAAAGAGCCGAAGCCTCATTTAATTCATATATGATTCTCACTGAAGCGTTCTGATGTATTAGCATAACAGCAGGAAAGCACTGCCTTTTCACTGGCCCTCTGTGTGAGAGAGTGTGTGTGAAGGGTAGGCCCCCTGAATATATTTAAGGTCAGTTAGAGTGTGTATAAAGACCACAGTGTGTGCCAGTATTTTTACGGTACAGTATTAACACTCATATTGAAAAGTGCTTTCGTTAGAAAAGGCTTTATAGAACAAATATTTGGTCTGTATTAAAAACAGATTTTCTGCTATACATTATTCATTACTCAATATGCTTTTTTGAGTATCTACCACCCATAATCATGCATGGATTTAACAGTCAGGATTAAATTAAATATCCATCATCATTACACCTTCAAAATTTATTCTCAATCCTACAATATCTAACATGAATTCTTAAATATTTATTATACAGTATTTAGTATCATTATCCTCTATAAATGTAGTGTGTATTGTGAATGATGTGCTTAATCACACAATGACATATTTTAAGATGTATGCGTGGCTATATATCTATAATCATTCTATTATACATGCGTATGTTTATTCTCTCTATTTATTTGCCATTTTCATATATTGTTTTTATGTAGATGCTGGAACACAAAATTTCCTTTAGGGATTAAATAAAGTAAAATATTATCTAATTATTTAATACAACTCAATATGAATGATTCAGTATCTAGTGAGAATAGTTCAGAACTTACTTTGAATTATTGGGTATTAATTGTGAACTGTTCAGTATGTATAATTTTACGGTATTAAAGTGAATGCAATATGTGGTGAATGTTTTATTTAGTAAGTGAGTGTGAGACAGTGGGCAGGCTGGGGATGAACTCTGTTTAATAGGGTTCATTTTACTCAGTTTCATCCAGACTTCTGAAGCGGAATCTGACGTTAACTCCTGAACCAGGATGTAACTCTGTGTGTGTGTGACTCTGAGGTCGTGAGCTGTGATGAAACTCAGATTCAGGTGCATCAGTCACACACACACACACACACACACACACACAAATCAGTCCTGACTGACTTTACACTCGCGCCCAGCGGCCACCGACCCCCGACCAGGACCCTAAAGCGGAACCGCCGCTCATTCACCACACACACATACACTCACACACACACACACACACACACACACACACACACACACACACACACACACACACACACACACACACACACACACACATCTGCAGCGACACACTCTGCAGTGACTGATCCCGTTACGTCTGTCAGATCTGAAAGAGCCGGGGGTGAGAAAACAGTCAAACATCCTAAAGAGCGCAGTGACTGGGCTAACATGCATTAACACACACACACACACACACACACACACACACACACACACACACACACACACACACACACACACACACACACACACACACACACACTCACACAGCTGGAATGAGTCTATGAAGTTTTCTTTCTTGAATAAAAAACAATAAAACCTATAAAAAATAAGTGCTGTCCACATAAATATGTTAACATATTTAACGATTCATCTGGGAAATTTACAGCGTTTCATTATTTTACCCACTTTATCCCAATGTTCTTCCATAGTCCACAGAGCCTGGTGACATTACGTTTTAAGCTGTTATTAGTGATGTAAACAAGACTAGAAGAAAAATGTTATTAATCACATGGTGTGATTATTAGCTAATTAGCTCTAAAAAAAAGTTTTTTTACAATTTGCTAAAAAAAAAGGTCAGATCTGTATTTACATTTTCATTATTTTCATTATATTACATGTTGCTATTACACAAAATGCATTTAAATACAGTTTTTCTCGATTGACCAAATTGGATGGATTCTAGTCTGTAGTCCAAAAATCTACTTGGGTTTTAATGAATTCATGCAGAGGAACAAGTACATCGCTCAGGAATGATCATCTCAGATCATCTCAGTCCCCAGACCTGAATATAACTGAAAATCTGTGGTGTGATTTAAAGCGGGATGTTCATCATCGGAAAACCTGACTGAACTGGAGATGTTTTGTAGAAGAAGAGGAATGATCTCTGAAGCCAGACTTTCATTGAAAGCTATAGAAAACCTTTAAAGGCTGTTATTTCTGCAAAAGGAGCATTAACTAAATATTGATGTAAATGTTTTGTTAAGGAGCTCAAATGTCTTTTATTGCACACTTTCTGTAAATCCTATAAACTTAATTTCACTTCTCAAACATCACTGTGTTTGTCTGCTATATGATATATTTACCTGAAATTGCTGATCCAAACCACCAATGATTTATAAAGAAAAATCATGAAAATGATCAGGTGTGCCTTCATCCCACTGAATTAAATCATTAAAAGTGAGAGAGCAAGGTCAACAGCATCTGAAAATCTCCAAAATGACTTGTTACTACAGTGTGTTCAGTCTCTTCAGTGTGTTCAGTCTCTTCAGTGTGTTCAGTCTCTTCAGTGTGTTCAGTCTCTTCAGTGTGTTCAGTCTCTTCAGTGTGTTCAGTCTCTTCAGTGTGTTCAGTTTTTTTCAGTGAGTTCAGTCTCTTCAGTGTGTTCAGTCTCTTCAGTGTGTTCAGTCACTTCAGTGTGTTCAGTCTCTTCAGTGTGTTCAGTATTTTCAGTGAGTTCAGTCTCTTCAGTGTGTTCAGTCTCTTCAGTGTGTTCAGTCACTTCAGTGTGTTCAGTATTTTCAGTGTGTTCAGTCTCTTCAGTGTGTTCAGTCTCTACAGTGTGTTCAGTCTCTTCAGTGTGTTCAGTCTCTTCAGTGTGTTCAGTATTTTCAGTGTGTTCAGTATTTTCAGTGAGTTCAGTCTCTTCAGTGTGTTCAGTCTCTTCAGTGTGCTCAGTCACTTCAGTGTGTTCAGTCTCTTCAGTGTGTTCAGTCACTTCAGTGTGTTCAGTCTCTTCAGTGTGTTCAGTATTTTCAGTGAGTTCAGTCTCTTCAGTGTGTTCAGTCTCTTCAGTGTGTTCAGTCACTTCAGTGTGTTCAGTATTTTCAGTGTGTTCAGTCTCTTCAGTGTGTTCAGTCTCTACAGTGTGTTCAGTCTCTTCAGTGTGTTCAGTCTCTTCAGTGTGTTCAGTATTTTCAGTGTGTTCAGTATTTTCAGTGAGTTCAGTCTCTTCAGTGTGTTAAGTCTCTTCAGTGTGCTCAGTCACTTCAGTGTGTTCAGTCTCTTCAGTGTGTTCAGTATTTTCAGTGTGTTCAGTCTCTTCAGTGTGTTCAGTCACTTCAGTGTGCTCAGTCTCTTCAGTGTGTTCAGTCTCTTCAGTGTGTTCAGTCTCTTCAGTTTGTTCAGTATTTTCAGTATGTTCAGTCTCTTCAGTGTGTTCAGTCTCTTCAGTGTGTTCAGTCTCTACAGTGTGTTCAGTCTCTTTAGTGTGTTCAGTCTCTTCAGTGTGTTCAGTCACTTAAGTGTGTTCAGTTTCTTCAGTGTGTTCAGTATTTTCAGTGTGTTCAGTATTTTCAGTGAGTTCAGTCTCTTCAGTGTGTTCAGTCTCTTCAGTGTGTTCAGTCTATTCAGTGTGTCCCAGACTCTTCAGTGTGTTCAGTCTCTTAGGTGTGTTCAGTCTCTTCAGTGTGTTCAGTCTCTTCAGTGTGTTCCAGTCTCTTCAGTGTGTTCAGTCACTTCAGTGTGTTCAGTCTCTTCAGTGTGTTCAGTATTTTCAGTGTGTTCAGTCTCTTCCGTGTGTTCAGTATTTTCAGTGTGTTCAGTCTCTTCAGTGTGTTTAGTATTTTCAGTGTGTTCAGTCTCTTCAGTGTGTTCAGTCTTTTCAGTGTGTTCAGTCTCTTCAGTGTGTTCAGTATTTTCAGTGAGTTCAGTCTCTTCAGTGTGTCCAGTCTCTTCAGTGTGTTCAGTCTATTCAGTGTGTCCCAGACTCTTCAGTGTGTCCAGTCTCTTCAGTGTGTTCAGTCTATTCAGTGTGTCCCAGACTCTTCAGTGTGTTCAGTCTCTTAGGTGTGTTCAGTCTCTTCAGTGTGTTCCAGTCTCTTCAGTGTGTTCAGTCACTTCAGTGTGTTCAGTCTCTTCAGTGTGTTCAGTATTTTCAGTGTGTTCAGTCTCTTCAGTGTGTTCAGTATTTTCTTCAGTGTGTTCAGTCTCTTCAGTGTGTTCCAGACTCTTCAGTGTGTTCAGTCTCTTCAGTGTGTTCAGTATTTTCAGTGTGTTCAGTCTCTTCAGTGTGTTCAGTCTCTTCAGTGTGTTCAGTCTCTTTAGTGTGTTCAGTCTCTTCAGTGTGTTCAGTCAATAAAGTGTGTTCAGTCTCTTCAGTGTGTTCAGTATTTTCAGTGTGTTCAGTATTTTCAGTGAGTTCAGTCTCTTCAGTGTGTTCAGTCTCTTCAGTGTGTTCAGTCTATTCAGTGTGTCCCAGACTCTTCAGTGTGTTCAATCTCTTCAGTGTGTTCAGTATTTTCAGTGTGTTCAGTCTCTTCAGTGTGTTCAGTATTTTCAGTGTGTTCAGTCTCTTCAGTGAGTTCAGTCTCTTCAGTGTGTTCAGTCTCTTCAGTGTGCTCAGTCACTTCAGTGTGTTCAGTCTCTTCAGTGTGTTCAGTCACTTCAGTGTGTTCAGTCTCTTCAGTGTGTTCAGTATTTTCAGTGTGTTCAGTATTTTCAGTGAGTTCAGTCTCTTCAGTGTGTTCAGTCTCTTCAGTGTGCTCAGTCACTTCAGTGTGTTCAGTCTCTTCAGTGTGTTCAGTATTTTCATTGTGTTCAGTCTCTTCAGTGTGTTCAGTCACTTCAGTGTGTTCAGTCTCTTCAGTGTGTTCAGTATTTTCAGTGTGTTCAGTCTCTTCAGTGTGTTCAGTCACTTCAGTGTGCTCAGTCTCTTCAGTGTGTTCAGTCTCTTCAGTGTGTTCAGTCTCTTCAGTTTGTTCAGTATTTTCAGTATGTTCAGTCTCTTCAGTGTGTTCAGTCTCTTCAGTGTGTTCAGTCTCTACAGTGTGTTCAGTCTCTTTAGTGTGTTCAGTCTCTTCAGTGTGTTCAGTCACTTAAGTGTGTTCAGTTTCTTCAGTGTGTTCAGTATTTTCAGTGTGTTCAGTATTTTCAGTGAGTTCAGTCTCTTCAGTGTGTTCAGTCTCTTCAGTGTGTTCAGTCTATTCAGTGTGTCCCAGACTCTTCAGTGTGTTCAGTCTCTTAGGTGTGTTCAGTCTCTTCAGTGTGTTCAGTCTCTTCAGTGTGTTCAGTCACTTCAGTGTGTTCAGTCTCTTCAGTGTGTTCAGTATTTTCAGTGTGTTCAGTCTCTTCCGTGTGTTCAGTATTTTCAGTGTGTTCAGTCTCTTCAGTGTGTTTAGTATTTTCAGTGTGTTCAGTCTCTTCAGTGTGTTCAGTCTTTTCAGTGTGTTCAGTCTCTTCAGTGTGTTCAGTATTTTCAGTGAGTTCAGTCTCTTCAGTGTGTCCAGTCTCTTCAGTGTGTTCAGTCTATTCAGTGTGTCCCAGACTCTTCAGTGTGTCCAGTCTCTTCAGTGTGTTCAGTCTATTCAGTGTGTTCAGTCTCTTAGGTGTGTTCAGTCTCTTCAGTGTGTTCCAGTCTCTTCAGTGTGTTCAGTCACTTCAGTGTGTTCAGTCTCTTCAGTGTGTTCAGTATTTTCAGTGTGTTCAGTCTCTTCAGTGTGTTCAGTATTTTCTTCAGTGTGTTCAGTCTCTTCAGTGTGTTCCAGACTCTTCAGTGTGTTCAGTCTCTTCAGTGTGTTCAGTATTTTCAGTGTGTTCAGTCTCTTCAGTGTGTTCAGTCTCTTCAGTGTGTTCAGTCTCTTTAGTGTGTTCAGTCTCTTCAGTGTGTTCAGTCACTAAAGTGTGTTCAGTCTCTTCAGTGTGTTCAGTATTTTCAGTGTGTTCAGTATTTTCAGTGAGTTCAGTCTCTTCAGTGTGTTCAGTCTCTTCAGTGTGTTCAGTCTATTCAGTGTGTCCCAGACTCTTCAGTGTGTTCAGTCTCTTCAGTGTGTTCAGTATTTTCAGTGTGTTCAGTCTTTTCAGTGTGTTCAGTATTTTCAGGGTGTTCAGTCTCTTCAGTGTGTTCAGTCTCTTCAGTGTGTCCCAGACTCTTCAGTGTGTTCAGTCTCTTCAGTGTGTTCAGTATTTTCAGTGTGTTCAGTCTCTTCAGTGTGTTCAGTATTTTCAGTGTGTTCGGTCTCTTCAGTGTGTTCAGTCTCTTCAGTGTGTTCAGTATTTTCAGTGTGTTCAGTCTCTTCAGTGTGTTCAGTATTTTCAGTGTGTTCAGTCTCTTCAGTGTGTTCAGTCTCTTCAGTGTGTTCCAGTCTCTTCAGTGTGTTCAGTCTCTTCAGTGTGTTCAGTCTCTTCAGTGTGCTCAGTCTCTCCAGTGTGTTCAGTCTCTTCAGTGTGCTCAGTCTCTCCAGTGTGTTCAGACTCTTCAGTGTGTTCCAGACTCTTAAGTGTGTTCAGTCACTTCAGTGTGTTCCAGACTCTTAAGTGTGTTCAGTCTCTTCAGTGTGTTCCAGACTCTTCAGTGTGTTCAGTCTCTTCAGTGTGTTCCAGACTCTTAAGTGTGTTCAGTCTCTTCAGTGTGTTCCAGACTCTTAAGTGTGTTCAGTCTCTTCAGTGTGTTCCAGACTCTTCAGTGTGTTCAGTCTCTTCAGTGTGTTCCAGACTCTTAAGTGTGTTCAGTCTCTTCAGTGTGTTCAGTATTTTCAGTGTGTTCAGTCTATTCAGTGTCCCAGTCTCTTCAGTGTGTTCAGTCTCTTCAGTGTGTCCCAGTCTCTTAAGTGTGTTCAGTCTCTTCAGTGTGTTCCAGACTCTTAAGTGTGTTCAGTCTATTCAGTGTGTTCAGTCTCTTCAGTGTGTTCAGTCTCGTCAGTGTGTCCCAGTCTCTTAAGTGTGTTCAGTCTCTTCAGTGTGTTCCAGACTCTTAAGTGTGTCCCAGTCTCTTAAGTGTGTTCAGTCTCTTCAGTGTGTTCCAGACTCTTAAGTGTGTTCCAGCCTCTTCAGTGTGTTCAGTCTCTTCAGTGTGTTCCAGACTCTTAAGCGTGTTCAGTCTCTTCAGTGTGTTCAGTATTTTCAGTGTGTTCAGTCTATTCAGTGTGTCCCAGTCTCTTCAGTGTGTTCAGTCTCTTCAGTGTGTCCCAGTGTCTTCAGTGTGTTCAGTCTCTTCAGTGTGTTCAGTCTCTTCAGTGTGTTCAGTCTCTTCAGTGTGTTCCAGACTCTTAAGTGTGTTCAGTCTCTTCAGTGTGTTCAGTCTCTTCAGTGTGTTCAGTCTCTTCAGTGTGTCCCAGACTCTTAAGTGGGTTCAGTCTCTTCACTGTGTTCAGTCTATTCAGTGTGTTCAGTCTCTTCAGTGTGTTCAGTCTCTTCAGTGTGTTCAGTCACTTCAGTGAGTTCAGTCTCTTCAGTGTGTTCAGTCTTTTCAGTGTGTTCAGTCTCTTCAGTGTGTTCAGTCTCTTTAGTGTGTTCAGTCTCTTCAGTGTGTTCAGTCACTTTAGTGTGTTCAGTCTCTTCAGTGTGTTCCAGTATTTTCAGTGTGTTCAGTCTCTTCAGTGTGTTCAGTATTTTCAGTGTGTTCAGTCTCTTCAGTGTGTTCCAGACTCTTAAGTGTGTTCAGTCTCTTTAGTGTGTTCAGTCTCTTCAGTGTGTTCAGTATTTTCAGTGTGTTCAGTCTCTTCAGTGTGTTCCAGACTCTTTAGTGTGTTCAGTCTCTTCAGTGTGTTTAGTATTTTCAGTGTGTTCAGTATTTTCAGTGTGTTTAGTATTTTCAGTGTGTTCAGTCTTTTCAGTGTGTTTAGTATTTTCAGTGTGTTCAGTATTTTCAGTGTGTTTAGTATTTTCAGTGTGTTCAGTATTTTCAGTGTGTTTAGTATTTTCAGTGTGTTCAGTCTTTTCAGTGTGTTTAGTATTTTCAGTGTGTTCAGTCTTTTCAGTGTGTTTAGTATTTTCAGTGTGTTTAGTATTTTCAGTGTGTTCAGTCTATTCAGTGTGTCCCAGACTCTTCAGTGTGTTCAGTCTCTTTAGTGTGTTCAGTCTCTTCAGTGTGTTCCAGTATTTTCAGTGTGTTCAGTCTCTTCAGTGTGTTCAGTCTCTTCAGTGTGTTCAGTCTCTTCAGTGTGTTCAGTATTTTCAGTGTGTTTAGTATTTTCAGTGTGTTCAGTCTTTTCAGTGTGTTCAGTCTCTTCAGTGTGTTCAGTCTTTTCAGTGTGTTTAGTATTTTCAGTGTGTTCAGTCTTTTCAGTGTGTTTAGTATTTTCAGTGTGTTCAGTCTATTCAGTGTGTCCCAGACTCTTCAGTGTGTTCAGTCTCTTTAGTGTGTTCAGTCTCTTCAGTGTGTTCCAGTATTTTCAGTGTGTTCAGTCTCTTCAGTGTGTTCAGTCTCTTCAGTGTGTTCAGTATTTTCAGTGTGTTTAGTATTTTCAGTGTGTTCAGTCTTTTCAGTGTGTTGCAGTCTTTTCAGTGTGTTTAGTATTTTCAGTGAGTTCAGTCTCTTCAGTGTGTTCAGTTTAGATTAAACTGAGGGTTTGAGTCTAAGTTTATTCAGTTTGTAATGTGCACACACTTAAATGTGTGTATTGAATTAATAGTTTAATTAGAAATAAAATGGGGGGACAGTCGCAGCAGGGTCAGATTAAATCTCATCTCCATTCAACTCATCTCTACTAAACTCCCTTAAATAAAAAAAACATTTATTAACAAAGTTTTGAGAATGTACTACTGCAACAAAATAACTTATTATATTATATATATAAATATATTTTTTATGTTTTTGTTTTGTTGTAAATAACAATGAATTCACACATAAGTTAAATTAGTAACAATATGTAAAAAGTAACGTCAATAAATGATTAGTTGAGATGTTATGTTGTAAATAATGTTAATTAACCTACTGTTATTGTAACATAACATTAAAAAATGTAATTTAACAATAAAATGTAGGTAGTGCATGCATAAAAACTGCAAATATCAATAATTACAATTTTTGTAATTTTTGCCATCACAATAAAAAACAAAACTAATACAGAATAGACTAATTAATGCACTTTTAATACAGAATACTGCTATTATCACACAATGTTTTTGTTATTATTATTATTATTATGTATGATACAACATAACACACCTAAGCTCTATACTCCAGTCCATATTCTAGATCTAACTGTAGTGAATTATACGGTATCAGAGACACATTATCATCTCTATTAGAGAATACCTCTACATCTCTACTGCTCTAGCTCATATTCTCTGTTAGATAAATTCAATAAAATCAAGGAATAAACTAAGCTGACCCCACATTCTTCTGGTTTGTACATTAGAATAATTATGTCATGTAAATAAAATAAAGTAAATTATTAATGTAAATAAAAATAAATCAAATCAACTTTTTACAACTGGTGTCACAAAGCAGCTTTATAGAAACATGATCACAGGAAAAAGAATCAGGCAAAACATAAAAAACATAGAAAATACAGAATACACGGGGGGGCATCCTACCACTGGTCAAACAGCTTTTAAATTAATTTTAAAAAGTCTTTATACATCCACACAGGAGAGAGTATAGCAGTGCCACTAATGGAAGCAGTTAGAGTACATGTAAGCTTGGATGTAATCAGTAGTGGAGAGTAAGATGGATGATGAGGAGCTGATCTGTGGTGGGTGATGGAAAAGAGCTGACTTCAGAACTTCCATCAGTCTGGCCGGACAGAGGACATGAGAGCCTGGGGGTCCAACATCCATCGGTATCAGGTCAGACAGGTGGACAGTCAGTAACTCTGAGGAGCAGAGAGATGGAATTAGTTTTTACTGGATTTATGTAAAACAGAGAATATAAAACATTATCAGAGTGTGGCAAATGACTCCGGCAGAACTGAATAAAACAGCCTAACTAAAGGCAGAGAGCCAGAAGGTAACATAGACATGGAGGCTTCCTGAAACACTGGCATCCACCCACTCCACCGTCCACAAACCTGAGTGACCGTGTGCAGTGGGAGAACAACAGCACCAGCATCTCAGTTTACCCACAATTCCCTGTGTCCATGAACCCCTGAATCTGCAGCCTTATCTAAAGAGAAAAACATTAATTGCCAAAAGCTAAACTAAACAAGTAAATTTTCAGTCTAGACTTAAAGATTGAGACTGTGTCTGAGTCCCGAACATATTCGGGGAGATTATTCCAGAGTTGAGGCGCTTTATAAGAGAAAGCTCTTCCTCCTGCAGAACTCCTCTGAAACTACTGAGAAACCAGCACCCTGAGATCTAAGTAATCGCGGTGGTTCATAACAGGAGATGAGGTCTTGTAAATACTCAGGAGCGAGTCCGTGTAGGGCTTTATACGTTAACAGGAGAATTTTATAGTCTATGCGGAATTTGACTGGAAGCAGTGCAGTGCTGATAGTACTGGACTAATATGGTCAAATTTTCTAGTTTTAGTAAGGACCCTGGCTGCAGCATTTTGAACTAGCTGAAGTTTATTTAAGTTACTGCAGGAACATCCTGACAGTAGCACATTACAATAATCTAGCCTTGAGGTAATAAAGGCATGTACTAATTTTTCTGTGTCATGCAGGAATAGGGCATTTCTTAGCTTGGCAATATTATGTAGAGTAGAAAAGCTTTTTCTAGTAACATTAGATATGTGTTTATCGGATGCTAGATCTGAATCTATAATTACTGCTGAACCAGGTGTGATGGAAAAGTCGGACAGATTTAGCATTGAGTCTGATGATTTACTTCTAGCAGCTTTGGGGCCTAGTAGGAGTACTTCTGTTTTATCACTATTTAATAGGAGGAAGTTGTGTGACATCCATGATTTTACATCTTTTACACAATCCTCGATTTTCTTAATTCTCACTCTGTCATCAGGTTTGGCTGATATAACGAGCTGCCTGTCATCCACATAACAATGAAAATTAACGTAATGTTTTCTAATAATCAATACTATTTAATAAGTAACAGAAATGTTGCTGTAAACAGACAGAGATCTGTAATGTGATTTTAAATCCTGGATAAAAGGAAATAGTTTATTTTGTAAAGAGTTTTTTCACTGTAAATAGAGTTTCTGACATTATTTAAATTTAACAACAGTATTTTCCTCATCTATCACAGTATTTAAAAAGATATTAGGTTTGCATTAAGTTACTAATTAATAAGTTAATATTAATCAAGTAAAAGTTCACTAGTAAATAAGACATTAATAAAGATAAATTATCATTATTAAAGCTCAAAGAGTCTCAGCAAGTTTCAATTAAAATAATTTTTCACTTAGTAATAATATTAATTAACTTAATAATTATTAATATTATCATATTAATGTGTTAAATAATATTATAATGTGTTACACAATTATATAATGTTACATAATACTGTAAACATGAACCAGTCAGTCATATTCATGTGGGGTAGTTTGTACAGATTTTAATCTTTTTTAAAACAAGTTCCCAGTAAAGGACAGACGCTGTGGTTACACACATACACACACCTCACACACACACACACACACCTCACAAACACACACAGTCGGCTGGAAGGGAAAGAAAGTGTGTGAGTGATCTGAGGGCTGGAAGCTGAGCTGTGTGTTACAGTCTGTGTGTAATGCGGTTATCTTTACGAGGTGTGTGTGTGACCTGAACCGAGCTTCAGAGCGCTGAGATCATCCTGACATAAAACCCAGTTCACACGGAGGAGCTCATCCTCTACAGCCCCTCACAGCCCCTCTGATGACCCGGACAGAACCACAGCAGGTTAAAATAGCTAACAAGCACAAAGAAGTGCTATACAATACTATAATTCTCAGTGTCTGACTCAGTTTTCAATTTTCAAACAAACATTTTGCAAAACTTTACACACAAGTTTCTACCTAACACACAAAGATCAAACAGGAAGTTACTTGATTTCATCTTTCAAACACAACCTATCAAAATGCCACACTAAATCACCAGGGCTTCACTCCCACCCCTCACACGTGTAAGCACTCATTACTTTATGGAACACCAACGAATCATTGGCTAAGTATAGGCCTATAAATAGGTCAAATGTCAAGATGTCTGTTTTGAACCATGAATGAAACGAAGTGAGAGCCGGGAGAGTTTGGTAGAGGCAGAGGACGTCCACGAGGAGTTCGGGTTCGAGGAGGAGGAGTTGGAAGGGGAGGAAGAGGACGAGTTGGACAGGGAAGAGGACAAGGGCAAAGAAGGGAAGCAAGGAGAGCTGTCTCAGATGAGATTATGGCTACATGGGTTGATCATGTGATCAACCATGGGTTGACCATGAGAGAACCCATGGTCAACCCATGGTTGATCACATGATCAACCAATGTAGGCCTAACTTGAGTTGATTCACGGTGGCAGCCATAATCCGAACATTGATTTGGAAAAAATAAATATTTAGGGTTTGAAATCTGTTTATGTGTGTTGTGAGTATTTCACCTTCTCTCTGCACTTTTGTATGGAAACACAATGAAAGAAGAGCTTTAGGTTTTGATCAACAGTGTGTACACAATGAATCCAAAATGTCATATTATGACAAAGGTGTTGGCCATGTGAGGTCAGTGCTTGCTTTTGAGATGTGTTGATGACATTTTGAATGTTGTGTGTCATTTTGCTGTATATTTGAGGCATTTTGCATTTTGTGTGAGCAGTTGTGGGTTTTGTGTGTAGAGTTTTGAAAAATAGACACAGAGCTTGGAAAATGTGTGTAAACAGTTGTAAAAAACTGTAATTAGAAGAACATTTCAATCATTTGTCAGAGTATAAAAAATAGGCCTTGAGTGACTGATACAGGTTATGCGAGATGATGGAGCAACGGAGCACAGAGGAAGAGGAGGTAGATGAGGTCCTCTGGCCTGACCGAGATCAGAGGTCTGATGAACAGTGATCTGTTTCTTTACATTTTGCAATAAATACATTTTTCTTTCCTCTTTGTATGTGAGCTGATTTTCCTTGTCATGTTGTCTCTTTATTGATCCAGGAGGAAAAGTGTTACTGCACTGTTTTATAATACAGAGATTTGGGTTGGGGTTTGGGCTGCAGTGAAGGAAAGGTTTAGGTTTTTAAATTAAGGCTAAGGTTAGAATTAGAGATGAGTTTAGGTTTAATTGTCACTGAAATAGGTTTGGATTTTAGTGAAACATTAAGGTCAGGATTTGATATTTTCTTCAGGTTTTATTAACTAAGTTTAGAAATTGTATTAAGTTTTTCCCAAATGTTTACACAAAAAATGTGGAACTATGCACACAAATCCAAAAACATGAAGCTCATGTGTCAACATTGTGACTCCAAACTGCTGAACTCTAAACACAATTTTATATGTTCTCACTTAAATATCATTCTAAATCACAGCTTTGCAAATCCCTAAACACAAATTTCATCATTTAGAACACCTTGCTCACCTGAGAATCACTGACCTTCAAATACAAAACTCTAATTACCAAATAGTCTCACACAAGTTGCAGCTATATAAACTTAATTAGCAGAACGTTTCAATCACTTGTCAGAATATAAAAGAGGCCTCACGTGACTGATACAGCCATACTATATTGTCATCTGGGATAATGTAAGTTTCCACCGGGCAGCTCTGGTCAATGATTGGTTCTCTAAATCCACAGTTTGTTGTGCTGCATCTCCCACCATATTCCCCATTTCTCAATCCAATAGAGGAATTCTTTTCTGCATGGAGGTGGAACGTGTTCAAACGCAGACCCCACGAGCGCGTGGCTCTACTTCATGTAATGGAGGAGGCATGTGATGACATCCACGCAGATGATTACCAAAGATGGATTTGCCATGCAATGGCATTTTTCCCCCGCTGTTTGGCGAGGGAGAATATTGCAGCTGATGTAGATGAGGTCCTCTTGCCTGACCGAGATCAGAGGTCTGATGAACAGTGATCTGTTTCTTTGCATTTTGCAATAAATACATTTTTGTGTCCTCTTTGTATGAGAATTTTCCTTAGCATGTTTCTCATTGTGAAAATAGGTGAAAATTACAGTTTTGCAACATATTGCATACAGTAAATATAGCTTATATTTGTGTAGTACTGTAAATGGGGGGGTCCTACACCACACCAAATAAATAAAAACAACAGAAAGACAACATATTTCCATGGACTTGTATGCATTTGAATTTTTACAGTGGCCTCAAGAAGTCAAAAACATAACCAAATACTTCTGATAACAGTGCTCTGAATTGATCTTGTCAGTGTTTATTTGATGCTCTGTAAGAGATGAGCATAACATAGCTGTGTGTGTTGTTTTGGTGGAAGGAATCAGTTTTGCTGGAGACTTGTAGAGTTTTAACAAAGCAGTTAATAATTTGCAGTTTGTGTTTAGAGTTTTGAGAAATTGAGCCAAGTTTTATAGAAATGCGTTTAAACATTTGGGAAAAACTGTAAGTTTAGGGTTTAGGTTTAACAGAATCTCCAGATTCCATGTAAAGTTTAGCTGTATGTAATAGACATTTATGTGAACAGTGGTTTTAGACCACCGGAATAAAGTGTCGACCAACTGAAATGTAAGAGCAGAACAGTGCAGGCCAAAGACTTTTGACGGGCAGCGTAAGAAGATTTGGTTAAAGAAGCTTATAAAAATATAATTCTCAGAGTCAAACACCACCAGCTCTCTTCCACAGAACACCTGCCCGCGGCTTTTGTCCAGCAGGCCGGACTGAAGCAGATCTAGGGATTGAAAATCTTGCAGAATAATATAATTCCTTCCTGCGCCTGATTTTACTGCTCATGTGAATCGAGGGGCTTGGGGTGGGCTGGGGGTGGGGGTGCTGGTTTTGGCGGTTTTTATCAAAGTTTTCTGAGCGTCGCACCCGTTTGCATGAGAATGCGGCCCTGCGCCTCTCTGGCCTCTGCTGGAGCTGACCGCCGAGCCGACATCTCTAATCCCCCAAATATTGTCCGGCCTGAGTGAATGGCGGAGCATTAAAGCACATCTATAATGATTCTGTAATACTGCAGCAGCCATTGTGAGTCTGCGCACATTTGTTTAATTCATCTGCACTGCTGAAAACACACACTCCCATAGGGACTGAATAGGGCTCCACAAGTACAAGCCCCCCCCCCCCCCCACACACACACAGTTACAATCAATTACTGTATTATATATTATGTTATCCTACTGCATTATTGTGACAATATATAATGCCTTTTTGCAGATCCATCAAAAAAAAAAAATTATCTGCTCAACTTTATGTAATTTAATAAAATACATCCATTCAAATCAAATCAAATCAAATCAAATTTATTTGTATAGCGCTTTTTACAACTGGTGTTGGCACAAAGCAGCTTTACAGAAACATGATTACAGGACAAAGAATCAGGCAAAACATTAAACATAGAATATACAGAATACAGAACCCCCAGTGAAAAACTCCCTCAGAGCTGCAGGAGGAGGAAGAAACCTTGGGGGACCATCCTACCACTGGTCAAATGGCTTTTAAATTAATTTTAAAAAGTCTTTCATACATCCATTCCTTCTCACAACACTTAAAATAGTTTTGGTGCTGAGAATTTAAATTTGCATTTTTAAATGATGATGCATTTCAGATGTTATTTCCTCTCATTTGTTCTGTAAACCTTTTTCTGTATGTAAGGGAACAGGGGAGCCAACACTGGATTGTTCGGTTTCCAAATTTTAATTCTGTGGGCGGAGCTTCTGGTCATGGTGAACATAAGGCTTGTGTTGTGTACAGTAGTAAAGTTGTAAGTAACTCTTTATTGTATAATCTGC
Source organism: Astyanax mexicanus (assembly GCF_023375975.1). NCBI lineage: Eukaryota > Metazoa > Chordata > Actinopteri > Characiformes > Acestrorhamphidae > Astyanax > Astyanax mexicanus. The sequence continues at coordinate 71,795 of NC_064423.1, read as the reverse complement.
AGAACATTTTTCACTGATGCAGAACATTGAACCAGGGAAATAACCAACCAAGTTAATGTTTGATTTAGAATTACTGAATTTGCTAAAGAAGACAAGAGAAAGCCTTGATCTAAAAGTGTACACTGATAACTTGTAACAAAATAAGAACAGGTAATAGCCTGTTATATAAGGTTATATATAGAAACATCTAAAGATGAAAGCCCCCATTTTACCAGAATATGAGCCATAAAGTAAACCTAAATCAAACCCCCTTTTCAAATGTTTACTTTAATGACAAACATATAAAACAAAAATGACAAACATGAGTACATAGCAGCACCCATATGGGGTTTGTGAGATTTTGGCTGACTCCCTTCCACTGAACTTCTGTATAATAAACTCAGTTCTCCGGCACAATGCAGCGCAGTTCATTAGCCTGGAGTAGCTGCTTAAAGAGACTTCAGCAGACTCACTCATTCTTCCACACAGAATGGAGGCTAATGACAGTGAGCTGCCTTTGATTAGACAAAGCACGCAGCTTTAATTTGGCCTTTAAAAAGCAGCCATCATTGTATCAAACAGGAATTCTCTATTGATGCCAGTGGCACAAGTGTGTGGGGGGTTGGGTGTGTGTGTGGACGTATGAGTTAAAAATGACCCCTGTGGGCCTGAGGTTGAGACTGATTGGGGCTATACGGAGGAGAGGAGATGACTGCAGACTGAGTGCTTTTTAATTAAGCCCACTCATCAGCTCTATACACACTTTCCTCAGCCTTTGGAGGCTCAGGAGTGGACTGGAGTGTCTTTAAGTCTCCTTCACAGGCCCAGAGATCACGCTGGGACTGGGTAACGACACAACAAGCAGTAGCTTCTTTTAAAATTGAAAAGTCCAGAAGCATAAATATGGGCTGAAGGCTGCAATAGATGGCATTCGTAACTATTTAAAGAATTGTCACTGCTGCACCCAGCATCATGCTTTAAAGCAAGGATTCTTTCACAGATATGCTGCCATGTAAATCTGAAATAAATCTGAAATTAATGCATACAGTTTAGAACATGAGTTGAAAAAGTTTTTTTTTTTAATGAAAAAAACACAAAAAAAAAACATTTTAGGTTTTAAATTATCAACTCTAAACAAGTTTCTTCTAAACAGAATACTTATTCTACTGATCAGCAGGATGTCATGAATTGAACTCTGGGTGATCCTTGGCCAAACCCACCACCGGCCAACCTGAAAAAAAAGAAAGCCTGTAGGTGTGGAGAAATTAAAAGAGAAACTTAAGTCAATATATTGTAAAAGGTTTAACCTGAATTCAGAGTCAGGAGAGGTTTTGACTAAACTTGGCAGGTGCTTATTGTTCACAATTTACTGAAGAAACTGCAATAATAATACTGTATTAATTAGCCCTTCACCATTTCCCAACCCTGCTGTTCGGCCCAGTCAGAGCCCCAAACTCCTCACATTCACTCCACTGTGAATCAGAAAGGCTCAATGCTAATGTTTAGCCACGGTTGCATCAGCTCTTCCGTCACTCCCGTTTCTCCTCGACAAACGAGGAAACTGTTAATGGGGATCAAAGGCAGGAGAAACGGATGACGAATATGCGAATAACGCTTCCAGGGCTGCACTCGCTTTCTTTAGCTTTTGTTGTGGAAGTGTTTTGTTTTTTCCTGAAACGCCGCATAAGAATTGATAAGCCACATTTTAATGGAGAGGCTGAGTGTGCCAGTGATGGAGACTGGTAACCAGTGAATGGGGTGAACTGATGGAGGTGTATATAAGTGCATATCATCTGTATACTGTTTTACCCTGTGGTTTTTGTGCAGATTTTTCTCAGATTTGAAAAATTAAAGATTTATCAGAGGCATCTCTTGGTGTGTATGTGCGTGTATGTGTGTGTATGGTGTTTATGTGTGTGTGTGTGTATGTGTGTGTGTGTGTGTGGATTAAGGAGGACAGAGATTCTGCCTTTTTAGAGGGGGCTGAGTCTATTCAGCAGTGTCTGAGGGCTGCTATTGTGGTCTGGAGAGTGAGTGTCAATAAGGGGGCAATCAACCATAAGAGTAAAGAGAGGGAGGGGCAGGCGGGGGGCATTTCTGAGGGGCCTCACTCGCTCTGTCCCTTTCTCTCTTTCTCCTCTACCTGCAACAGATCCTCCTGAGCCTTTCACCCCAGGCTGGGGTCGAGGGGCAGCGGCCTGAAAGAAAGTGGAAGAGGGAGAAAGAGAGAGAATAAAAAAAGCATAATTGCATAATATAAGTACTAGCAAGCTAATGTAACTGAATGTGGTTTTATAGAACGAATAATAGTCTATTTTAAACAGATCTGTTCAAACAGAAAAACAGAGTGTGTGTTGTTCAGTGCTGGTCTACACAGCCTGCAGCTTTTAATTGGTAATGTTTTAAACTCTACTCCGCTCCAGACCTGACCTCCAGTATACCCTACAACTCTGCTTGCTCATCTGTGTCTGTGCCCGAATACTACACTGACCCATCCTTTGCTCTTTAATCTCCCCAATTCTGAAGTACATATTGTCATAAAGCTCCCCAACTCTGTAAAATTCCAATTTCCTTAAAATATTCAGGGCTGAGACACAGTCTTGATTAGGTTAGCTTTTGGAGGGTTTCCCTCATAACTCCAAACTGTATTTCGATCAGCACAAGGCTACTGTTATCTGATGTATTGGAACTGAGTTGCTGTGCTTTGTGCTGGCTATTTGGCAATGCTGAATCAGCAGCAGTTCAAAGTCTCAGTCTTTCACATCACCCACTGCAGGTCAGCTGTCGTTTTTGCCACCTGCCTCGGACTAGTGGCTTACTCTCCACTACTGACTACACTGAAGTTTACATTAACTCTTACTAGTAATTTCCTAAATGCTTCCTTTGCTGATACGGATATTCACCTAAATATATAAGACCTAAGTTTTTAACATTCATTTATAAGTTGAGGAGGACAGATCCCCTCGTATAAATAAGTCAGTGGCGTGCACAGACATTTTGGGGGGCAAGTGCTCAGGGGGGAAAAGGGCACTTTTTAGCGCACGTGGAACACTTCATTATAAAAATAATTACACGCACATATTGAATGAAATTTGACTTTTATTTGTAACATAATGTGTCTAAACGTGAGTTGTCAATGGAAAAATGTCACACCACCAACTGATAAAATACATAGTAGTTTGGTGCTATATGAGACATTTTACTGCACAACAAACTGATTTCAGGTTGGGTTTAGAGGGCAAACAGTAGGATTTTACTTGATGTGTATGTTACCTGGCTGGTGGGACACGGGGAGAAGTTGCTGTGCGTACTGTGCTGAAGACTCAATGAACTGAACTGCTGCTGCAGCACATCTAGTGTGCCTTGCTAACAAGGACGTAGGAGCAGGTTTGATATTGGGGGGGGGACACATCTATAATGTAATATAACATAATACAATGTAATCTGCTTATTTGAATAAGCCCATCTTATAGTCTCTTAAAACAACATTTGTGGAATTACCTTTAATCACAAATAAACAATTTTTTGTACTTCTGTTTATTATTAGTTACATCCAAGTAAAGGTCACTTTACAACCTAAACATGTTACTCCACTTTACATTTACTGTTTATAAAAAAAAATATGCGTGCAATGTCTGAACTATATATAAATATATGAAAAAAAAACTGATGAGGTATCACCCAATGTTTAAAAGAATATAACAGATGTTATTATTATTACTATTATTATTATGTATTGGCATGTCAATTCTGTTGTATATTTGTATATTTACATTGACGCCACCTTTTTTCGACTAAATGATGGTCTTTTATGTAAAAGAATGTAACCTTATGTTTCATAGAGATTTTTGGCAGATGTTAATATAAACTTTAGATGACCCAAACCCTCCTAGTCTGTTAGTTTCATGAGCTTTTACTAAAGACCAGATTTATTCCATTAGTAAATCTAAGGGGCTAAGGGATTTTAACAGGTAAACTCAATAAATGAGAGTTTATTAGCTGATCATATGGATGGGTTAAGAAACTGCTTTAAACTACCTACATGAAGTATTGTACTAAATTCTGTCTATTCACTACATCCAGCTTCTAGCTAACTAGTAAAGCTAGCTAAAATAATTTTCCTTCATTATAATTTACAGTAATCCTAGTCTACAAGTCACAATGACTATCACAAGCTCACAGAGGGTTTGATCTGTGGGTTTTGAGTCGTTTATTTTTAACCAGCTATCAGAAATAATCTCTACACAGTTTACATGGTAAGCTCCGTTACCTTTTAGAAAAACTGCTGTATATCCAGATCTGTTATAACGTCAGCTCGCTGCACCCCGCTGCTGAATCTAAAAAAGAAAACTTTACAAATCCTCCACAGCGAAGGGGGGCTTCCCCACTCTCCTCCCCGCTCCGCAAAACCAGCGAGCTGATTGGCTGTTTCTATTAGGATGTGGGACTTTCTTCTTGAACCGGCTCCGTGATTGGCCTATGCTTGCGCGACCGCGCGGGGCCACGTGACAGAGGAAGAGAGCGGTGTCCTGTGTGTGAGCTGATTTCAGGGCATTCTGTTTTCACTCGTTTTTAATCGCACAGGTTTTCAAAAGATCATTTCAACATGGCTTCAGTAAAATCTTACTAATAATAATAATAATAATATTTAAACAAAAAAAAAAACGAAGTTTCAAAAGGGCACTTTGGTTAATAAAAGGCAGAGTTGGTGGTGCCACCTGATGTCTATGTGTGCACTAAACACATACATTCACATACATTCTGCACACCTAAATTATATATTACCTTTCATTTTCAAGGCGCTCAGTATCATAGCTGTGATTAGTTTTAAATCAGAGAGAGAGAGAGAGAGAGAGGGAGAGAGAGGGAGAGAGGGAGGTGGACAAAGGAAGAATTCGTGAACGAGAGAGAGAGAGTGAGAGAAATAAAGCAGAGCATATGGTTTGTGTTGAGACTTTGCTGCACTGAAACTTTGACAAAGAAGAGAATACAGTCATTACACACACACACACATACACACACACACACATACACACCGGGAGGCCATTTCTCTTTGCCCCATTACCCACAATCCAGCGTGACCAATCATTCTTTGTCACTGCTTCTCGGGTCATTCAGTGGTGGGCTGTATCTCTCTCTCTCTCTGCACACTCAGCTGTCAGTTGAGAAGAACTTTAAGAAGCAAAAGAGCAAAAACAGATCCCAGCAGTGCAGAGAAGTGCTGTGAAGTCCAATAAGATCACAGCTACACATTATACATTACTAAATATTTTACCAATTCGTTTTAAATACAAGCCAAATTAAATTCTGAACCAAAATAAAAAATTGAAATCAATCAGAATTAGAATAAGAACTCAAACATAACAATGGCTAATAAATTAGAATGAAAAATCTTAATCAGAAATGAAATAATAATCAGAAACAAAGGTAAAACCAAAAAGGAGATTCAGAATAAAAAAATAATTACAATTAAAAGTTTAATTAGACATTACAAAAACTTTATTATTTATTTCCCAGGTCAATAAAAAATACACGAAAGGAATTTCAGCAGCTGGCTGTGAGAGAACGTCGGTGCGAGAAGATCAGCAGTGCAGAATAAAAACTGAAGAAGCTTCTGTCTATCAGGCTGGAAATGTGCAGATGAATCATATCAGTCAGTCTGTTTTACTATAATATGTATTTGTACACATTCTAATCAGAAACTCTACTGTACAGTACATAAAGTGTTATTATTTACGACATACATAAAGAGATCTTTATATAATTGTCACCAAGAGAAAAATATTTAGCATTTTAATGATTCTATACTGAACCCTTGAGAAAGACAGAGGAGATGAGATCAGAGAAACTCGTATAGAATCCAATGTGTAACTGGTTCACTGTTATAACACAGTTATTGTGTTTATAGCAGGATAATCCAGGATAAGTCTGGAGTTCCAGACGCACACATGAGATGTGTGTGTGCGTGTGTGAGATGTGTGTGAGATGTGTGTGAGATGTGTGTGAGATGTGTGTGAGATGTGTGTGAGATGTGTGTGAGATGTGTGTGTGTGTGTGTGAGATGTGTGTGAGATGTGTGTGAGATGTGTGTGTGTGTGCGTGTGTGAGATGTGTGTGAGATGTGTGTGTGTGTGTGTGCGTGTGTGAGATGTGTGTGAGATGTGTGTGTGTGTGCGTGTGTGAGATGTGTGTGAGATGTGTGCGTGCGTGTGTGAGATGTGTGTGAGATGTGTGTGTGTGTGTGTGAGATGTGTGTGAGATGTGTGTGTGTGTGCGTGTGTGAGATGTGTGTGTGTGTGTGTGCGTGTGTGAGATGTGTGTGTGTGCGTGTGTGAGATGTGTGTGAGATGTGTGTGTGCGTGTGTGAGATGTGTGTGAGATGTGTGTGTGCGTGTGTGAGATGTGTGTGAGATGTGTGTGTGTGTGTGCGTGTGTGAGATGTGTGTGAGATGTGTGTGAGATGTGTGTGAGATGTGTGTGTGTGTGCGTGTGTGAGATGTGTGTGAGATGTGTGTGAGATGTGTGTGAGATGTGTGTGTGTGTGTGTGTGAGATGTGTGTGAGATGTGTGTGTGTGTGCGTGTGTGAGATGTGTGTGAGATGTGTGTGAGATGTGTGTGAAATGTGTGTGTGTGTGTGCGTGTGTGAGATGTGTGTGAGATGTGTGTGAGATGTGTGTGTGTGTGCGTGTGTGAGATGTGTGTGAGATGTGTGTGTGTGTGCGTGTGTGAGATGTGTGTGAGATGTGTGTGAGATGTGTGTGAGATGTGTGTGCGTGTGTGAGATGTGTGTGAGATGTGTGTGTGTGTGCGTGTGTGAGATGTGTGTGAGATGTGTGTGTGTGTGCGTGTGTGAGATGTGTGTGAGATGTGTGTGCGTGTGTGAGATGTGTGTGAGATGTGTGTGTGTGTGCGTGTGTGAGATGTGTGTGAGATGTGTGTGTGTGTGTGTGAGATGTGTGTGAGATGTGTGTGAGATGTGTGTGTGCGTGTGTGAGATGTGTGTGAGATGTGTGTGAGATGTGTGTGTGTGTGTGTGCGTGTGTGAGATGTGTGTGAGATGTGTGTGTGTGTGCGTGTGTGAGATGTGTGTGAGATGTGTGTGTGTGTGTGTGAGATGTGTGTGTGTGTGCGTGTGTGAGATGTGTGTGAGATGTGTGTGTGTGTGCGTGTGTGAGATGTGTGTGAGATGTGTGTGTGTGTGTGTGAGATGTGTGTGTGCGTGTGTGAGATGTGTGTGAGATGTGTGTGTGTGTGTGTGAGATGTGTGTGTGTGTGTGAGATGTGTGTGAGATGTGTGTGAGATGTGTGTGAGATGTGTGTGAGATGTGTGTGTGTGTGAGATGTGTGTGAGATGTGTGTGTGCGTGTGTGAGATGTGTGTGAGATGTGTGTGTGTGTGTGTGAGATGTGTGTGTGTGTGTGAGATGTGTGTGAGATGTGTGTGTGTGTGTGTGTGAGATGTGTGTGTGTGTGCGTGTGTGAGATGTGTGTGAGATGTGTGTGAGATGTGTGTGAGATGTGTGTGTGTGTGCGTGTGTGAGATGTGTGTGAGATGTGTGTGTGTGTGTGAGATGTGTGTGAGATGTGTGTGTGTGTGTGAGATGTGTGTGAGATGTGTGTGTGTGTGTGCGTGTGTGAGATGTGTGTGAGATGTGTGTGAGATGTGTGTGAGATGTGTGTGTGCGTGTGTGAGATGTGTGTGAGATATGTGTGAGATGTGTGTGAGATGTGTGTGAGATGTGTGTGTGTGTGCGTGTGTGAGATGTGTGTGTGTGTGTGCGTGTGTGAGATGTGTGTGAGATGTGTGTGAGATGTGTGTGTGCGTGTGTGAGATGTGTGTGAGATGTGTGTGAGATGTGTGTGAGATGTGTGTGTGTGTGCGTGTGTGAGATGTGTGTGAGATGTGTGTGAGATGTGTGTGAGATGTGTGTGTGTGTGCGTGTGTGAGATGTGTGTGAGATGTGTGTGTGTGTGTGCGTGTGTGAGATGTGTGTGAGATGTGTGTGAGATGTGTGTGAGATGTGTGTGAGATGTGTGTGAGATGTGTGTGAGATGTGTGTGTGTGTGTGTGAGATGTGTGTGTGTGTGTGTGTGCGTGTGTGAGATGTGTGTGTGTCCACACTGGACTGAATGGATACTGAATGAACATCTTGCCACCTAGCAGTGTGCTAATTCCCGTGTCCGGTACAATAGCAGCAATTATATGCTAATCAGTGTTCCCCTGTGGCTGCTGGGCGCTGCTCTATTGCAAAGTGTGTGTGTGTGTGTGTGTGTGAGTGTTGGTACTCCTGAGCACAGTTAGTCACGGCTTATTATCACACTATTACCACTGTCACGCTTTAAACTTTGCTTTCAGTACACACACACACACACACACACACACACACACACACACTTTGGCTTTCAGAGTAAGCTGTAAACATCACAATAATAATGCTAATGATGGTGTGTAATGATGTTTAATACAACTGCAATAGTTATCATAGGAGTGATCAGTGATTTACACTCACTGATCAATTTCTAAGTTCTTACTACACCATGTTTAATACTTATTTTTATTTTTAAATATTTTTTAAAAAAATCTAATGGATGTATTGAATATTAAGTGTAGTAACTGCAGTTTTAATGGTTTGACTACAAACAAAATATGATAACTGGTCAGAATGGAGCTGAATTGTATAAATGTGGCTATTTTACATTATTAAAGCAGCTTTAATCTGCAAATTTCAGTCTGTTTTAATATAATATGTATTTGTACACATTCTGATCAGAAACTCTATTTTACAGTAAATAATAAAGTATTAATATTTACTACATATCATAATTAACTACATATCTTCTCCCCCTTTTGTGCCTAATAGATGCAGCACATAAAAATATCAGATACTGTTTACATAATATTAAAGGCTTAAGTGTATAGGTTTAAGTGTAATAAACACAGTAATAGCCATACCATTATTTATTTTATTACAATTGTTTTTGTAATACTTGTAGTTTAATTGTTGAAATTTAATTTTCCCACCAGGATCCACAAGAAATTCAGTCTATAAACAATGTAAATGTAACATAACAATTAAATAGAAAAAAACTACCTTTATACATATCATTGGTCTGGTAATAACTAGACCTCAAAATGATAATAGTTAAATTGTATGTTCAATGTTTTGTCTAATTATCTTTGCAATCACATTTCTGGCAGCTGATCTTTATACTGTGACAGAATAGTAAGAGAATGGAAATGGCAGAAATGCTGTAAGATGAGCTGAACTGAAATCATGCTTCATTCATTTACGCCAATTGGGATTTTTTTGCCACTTTCTTAGATGTTCGCTTTTAAAAGCAACAGCAAATACATTCAAATAATGTATATTTCTTCATTTGGGACCCAGCCTCAGCCTCAGCGATTTGTTTACTCATCCGGAGTTTATCAAAAAGTGTCGGAACCTCTGGCACACACACCCACGCACGATTCACACACACAAAGCAGCTCGGGGCTGAATAGCCGCATTGACAAACAGATTGTTTTAAAATGAAGCTCAGTGTGTGTGAGCGGACTACACTGACGCCCCCCGGACCCCCGCCCCCTCCCCTCATCCCCACACCCCTCACCCCCACAAACACACCCCCTCAAAGCAAAGGCTCCTTTTGTTAACCTAATGTGCATTTACCAGTTGCTTTGGCCGGAGACATCTGCTGTGTGCAGCCAGTCAATATTGTTGAGGCCAGTTCAAAGCGGTCAGTTCATTATTGCTGTCAGCTTCACAGGCCGAGGCCAGCAGACAGAGGCAGAGCGGCGGGACAATGGCCGCCTCAATACGGCCCTCATTAACGTTCACTTTATCAAAACGCCAGCGCCCACTTTCACCTTCGGTCAGAGCCTGTCTGCTGCACCCTGCACCCCCCCACCCTCCACCTTTACCACCTTCACACACCACCGACTCACTGCACTCGCGCTGAAACTGTTTCTAAAGGAGGTCTGACTCCAGCCAGTCAGAAAACTGACTAAAAACTTTACAGATCATTTCACTACAATATCATAGGTTTATTTGTATAGCGCTCCAGTTTACTTTATCAAATGCTTTTATTCTTCCTGGTCTCTAAACCCTTTGGGCTGGTAAAAATTCCAGTATAAAAAAACTTTTATGCTATTTTTTTTTTTTTTTTGAAAAATCAAAAATAAAATATGTTTTGCTGTTTGTTATTAATCATTAAACATACTGCATGAAGAAAACTGTAATACATGTGGAACTAGTATGTAACTAATTATCAGATTATCAGAATGATCAGAATTATCAGATAATGATCACATTTAAACTGATGTGGAGATGTGTAAAGGAGTAGGAGAGACTTCTTAAAACTAAATAAAATCTTAGTTGACTAGCTGATATGTGTAATATTCATCATTATGAGATTGTTATGAAATTCTAGAACTATTTTACCTACTTTTAAGTACTTGTTACAACTGATGTTGCAAAGCAGTTTTACAGAAATGTGATCGCAGGACAGAGAATCAGACAAAACATTAAACATATAATACAGAACCCACAGGGAGCGCAGAGACAAGAAAAAAGCTTGGGAGAAACATATAAGGGGGGACCATCCTTCTACTGGACAGACAACTTTTAAATGAAGTTATAAAAAAAGTCTTTAAACATCCATATAGGTCTAATATATTCAGATGAATAATCCCACCAGCAGTGGAAGCAGTTCATATAACTTCTGTAATCAGTAGTGGAGAGTGAGCAACGAGTCCAAGAAAGATGGCAAAAACTGGACGATTGTCAGCTGATCTGTGTTGGGTGGTGGAGAAAGCTGACTTCTAATAGTGACTGTATTTGAGAAAATAAACAAAAGAATGTGATACTGTTCTTCAAACCATCTGTTCATGAGAAATATTACATCCACTGTCAGACTGAGCACAGCTCCACCTGCTGAAACAAAACGTATTCCATCAACTGTATTTATTGAACCTTTCAAGTGTAACAGGTGGCGGAATATAGCACTTTTTCTAATTTAACCCATTTGTCAGTAGTGAGTTTGGTCCAATTAATAGAATTAGGTTAAAAAGCTTCGAAAGCCTGGATGAAACTCAAATATTTAATGTTACCAGTGTTAAGAGAGAAGGCAGGATCTTGGATTGCAGGACTTTCACACAGTTGTTGTAAAAACTGAAGATTTTCTGTAGTGATGCATGATGGTTCTGCAGGTACAATAATAATAATAAATCTGTATAAAGACTTGCTGTGAATTGGTGGTTTGGATTACTTTCATTTTATAATTTTGGTGTTTTTCTCATCAAGTGTTTTGGTAAAAAAACAATAGGTAAATAATGACAGAAAGAGTGCACATAAAAAGCACCAGTTGACTTTAAATGCTTTTTCCTTCATGGAATATAAGAATATTATTTAACTAAATACATTAAATTACATGTGTAAAAGCTAGCAGGAAAAAATGATTGACCAATCTTAAAATATTTTTACAATAGCTTGCTGATGATGAGTAATATACACGCTGTCAAACTTGATTTATGATTTAATTATTTATTTTTCATATTTGAACTTTATGCTTTTGTTTTTTGATGTAATTGTAGTGAGTTTGTAAGCAGAAATAAAAACATAAGCTCTTGGTCTGTCTCTGTTCAGTCTCAGGTCTTTAGCTACAAATCCATACTCTGCATCAAACCGTGAAAACATAAACCTTAACAATATAAGGCTGGTGGCCACCTTTGGCCTTTATGAAAGTCAATTGATCCTCTCATTAACCATAACTCAGGCCTATTAGTGTGGCTATACATGCATATGCAGAAATATCATAGCCCCAACTCTCCCCATGGCACTCTCACCCCGAGAGAGAGAAAGAGAGAGAGAGAAAGAGAAAAAGAGTAAGAGAGAGAGAGAGAGAGAGGGAGGGAGGGAGGCTAATTGGTGTTTAATGTATGGAGGCTGTTTAAAGGAAATAAACAGAAGCTCTAGGGTTCACCCATGTGGCATTTTGTAAAGAGGCCTCGGCCACGCCCCCCTGAATGCATTTGCCTAAATCACTGTCTCCAGAGGCCAGTGGGATAATGTACCAGCCGAAGCCTGGTAAACTGTTTTGTTAACAATGCATTATAAAAAAGAGAAAGAAAAAAAAGAGGAAGAAAGAAAAGAGGCCAGGGGAGCGTGTTGAATGCCAAACAGTTGGAGGGGTGTGTCCAGCTTTTTCATCCTAAAGAGTGATCGAGAGAGAGAGAGAGAAAGAGAGAGAGAGAGTGAGAAAGAGAGAGTGGATGGTGCCATCTGATAGTTCATGACAACATGTACACATACAAGTTTGTTTTTATACTGTGTCAGGACCATAGACCACATTTCCCATATATATACATATATATATATATATATACATATATATATATATATATATATATATGTATATATATATATATATATACATACATACATACAAAACCAAACTCTGTCTCACACACACACACACACACTCACACACACTCACACAGACACAAGTCTACAATGAACCTCATCCCAGTTGCACCAGTCTGCATTTAGTCACACCACCTGCTTTGCCTATTTGTCAGATAAACTCACTCACACACAAACCATGACAGTGTGACAGACGGTGACCCACCCCGACCAGCCCAACCACCCCCCCCCCCAACCCGGCCTTCTCTCTGTTCCTGCGGCCTGACTCAATGGAAGATGACAGCAAAGATGGAACGGCTATCAACAGCCCCAAATGAAGCGATCAATAAGGCCCAGATCAGAAGAGTGGCTGAGACAGCTAAGACTGTGTGTGTGTGTGTGTGTGTGTGTGTGTGTGCGTGTGATCATCAGTCACGGTTATTCTCTGTGTGTCACTAAAGGTCATAAGACTTTTTTCATCAAACCCCCCAAAACAAAGTGTTGTTAAGTGCATTGTAGAAATGTTTAAAGTTTGACTGATATTCTTTTTTGATGTATTGCATATCTCTGCTGACCGAGTATAGTGGGATTATTATTATTATTATTATTATTATTATTATTATTATTATTATTATTATTATTATTATTATTATTATTTATGTAACGATAAATTTAATTATACATTTTAAGCTAGAGCTTGGAAAATAATTCCCAGCAATTGAATGTATTTTGCTTGTATTTAGTTTTTATTCTGTTTATAAATGCTGTTTATACAATTCTTTTATAATTTTTTTCCACTGTTTTTTATGTACTGTGTTGAAGTACTGATTTAATATGTACTACCACAAGTTTAGTCATGAGGTAATGCAAACCAGAATAATAATCAATCATTTACTTGTTTTTTGTAATTACTTGCTCCCTATTCTCCCATCGTCGTACACACACACACCATCACACTGTTTAATATTTCCTGACTATATCACCCATCTCTCTTTATTGGCTTTCTTGTTACACACCCAGTTTTCCCAGGACATCTATCCCCAGAAGGACCCACTTAATCTGGCCACGATGGTGACAATAAGCCCCTCTCTGATTAGCCATTAGCGTCTGCAGTAGCTGGGCAGCATGTGTTTCAGTGTCCGCTCAGCTTTGTCCTGTTTCTGAGCTAATTGGCACAGAGGGGTATTTGACAGGGGCCGCTGCCCGAGGGAATAGCCATTGACATCTGATCTGATGCTCACTTAACATCAAACCCAGCTAACTGACAGTAGCTAACATCCCCGGCTCACCGCTCCCAGAGGACCACCCGCTCTGTAGCTGCAGGTCAGGGTTAATGGGTGAGATTGATGTCACCATTATAAAACAAATACAGTACAAACAGGTAGAAAGGTGGGTGGGACATGAGAAGGAAGGGGTCAACAAATTTGATGTAGTTTTTTCCCAAAGCTTAACAAATCTGATTAATTACTCAGGCTTTCAGCACAGTAAAATGTTTTAAATGTTGCCAAGTCCAGGAGAGAAGTGGAAAACATAGGGCTTGTGTTGTGTACAGTAGTAAAGTTGTAGTAAAGTGGTATTAGTGAATATAGTAACTCTGTATTGTAGTAGAGAAGTGGGCGGAGCTTCTTCTGGTCATGGTGAACATAAGGCTTGTGTTGTGTACAATAGTAAAGTTGTAGTAAAGTGGTATTAGGGAATATAGTAACTCTGTATTGTAGTAGAGAAGTGGGCGGAGCTTGTGTTGTGTACAGTAGTAAAGTTGTAGTAAAGTGGTATTAGGGAATATAGTAACTCTGTATTGTAGTAGAGAAGTGGGCGGAGCTTCTTCTGGTCATGGTGAACATAAGGCTTGTGTTGTGTACAGTAGTAAAGTAGTAGTAAAGTGGTATTAGTGAATATAGTAACTCTGTATTGTAGTAGAATCGTGGGCGGGGCTTCGTCTGGTCATGGTGAACATAAGGATTGTGTTGTGTACAGTAGTAAAGTTGTAGTAAAGTGGTATTAGTGAATATAGTAACTCTGTATTGTAGTAGAGAAGTGGGCGGAGCTTCTGGTCATAGTGAACATAAGGTTTGTGTTGTGTACAGTAGTAAAGTTGTAGTAAAGTGGTATTAGTGAATATAGTAACTGTATTGTAGTAGAGAAGTGGGCGGAGCTTCTTCTGGTCATGGTGAACATAAGGCTTGTGTTGTGTACAGTAGTAAAGTAGTAGTAAAGTGGTATTAGTGAAGATAGTAACTCTGTATTGTAGTAGAATCGTGGGCGGGGCTTCGTCTGGTCATGGTGAACATAAGGCTTGTGTTGTGTACAGTAGTAAAGTTGTAGTAAAGTGGTATTAGTGAATATAGTAACCCTGTATTGTAGTAGAGAAGTGGGCGGAGCTTCTTCTGGTCATGGTGAACATAAGGTTTGTGTTGTGTACAGTAGTAAAGTTGTAGTAAAGTGGTATTGGGGAATATAGTAACTGTGTATCGTAGTAGAGAAGTGGGTGGAGCTTCTGGTCATGGTGAACATAAGGCTTGTGTTGTGTACAGTAGTGAAGTTGTAGTAAAGTGGTATTAGTGAATATAGTAACTGTATTGTAGTAGAGAAGTGGGCGGAGCTTCTTCTGGTCATGGTGAACATAAGGCTTGTGTTGTGTACAGTAGTAAAATAGTAGTAAAGTGGTATTAGTGAATATAGTAACTCTGTATTGTAGTAGAATCGTGGGCGGGGCTTCGTCTGGTCATGGTGAACATAAGGCTTGTGTTGTGTACAGTAGTAAAGTTGTAGTAAAGTGGTATTAGTGAATATAGTAACTCTGTATTGTAGTAGAGAAGTGGGCGGAGCTTCTGGTCATAGTGAACATAAGGTTTGTGTTGTGTACAGTAGTAAAGTTGTAGTAAAGTGGTATTAGGGAATATAGTAACTCTGTATTGTAGTAGAGAAGTGGGCGGAGCTTCTTCTGGTCATGGTGAACATAAGGCTTGTGTTGTGTACAGTAGTAAAGTAGTAGTAAAGTGGTATTAGTGAATATAGTAACTCTGTATTGTAGTAGAGAAGTGGGCGGGGCTTCGTCTGGTCATGGTGAACATAAGGCTTGTGTTGTGTACAGTAGTAAAGTTGTAGTAAAGTGGTATTAGTGAATATAGTAACTGTATTGTAGTAGAGAAGTGGGCGGAGCTTCTTCTGGTCATGGTGAACATAAGGCTTGTGTTGTGTACAGTAGTAAAGTTGTAGTAAAGTGGTATTAGTGAATATAGTAACTCTGTATTGTAGTAGAGAAGTGGGCGGAGCTTCTGGTCATGGTGAACATAAGGCTTGTGTTGTGTACAGTAGTGAAGTTGTAGTAAAGTGGTATTAGTGAATATAGTAACTGTATTGTAGTAGAGAAGTGGGCGGAGCTTCTGGTCATGGTGAACATAAGGCTTGTGTTGTGTACAGTAGTGAAGTTGTAGTAAAGTGGTATTAGTGAATACAGTAACTGTATTGTAGTAGAGAAGTGGGCGGAGCTTCTTCTGGTCATGGTGAACATAAGGCTTGTGTTGTGTACAGTAGTAAAGTTGTAGTAAAGTGGTATTAGTGAATACAGTAACTGTATTGTAGTAGAGAAGTGGGCGGAGCTTCTTCTGGTCATGGTGAATATAAGGCTTGTGTTGTGTACATTAGTAAAGTAGTAGTAAAGTGGTATTAGTGAATATAGTAACTCTGTATTGTAGTAGAATCGTGGGCGGGGCTTCGTCTGGTCATGGTGAACATAAGGCTTGTGTTGTGTACAGTAGTAAAGTTGTAGTAAAGTGGTATTAGTGAATATAGTAACTGTAAAAATGTCTACAGTAATCTCTTGTTCATGTGGTTCTATCAGTGTTTGATGGTTCTTGAGTGAAGGATTGGAAAGTTCAGGTTGGGCTCTGAATGGTATATCAAGCCATTTTAATAAGGCCTAAAAAACATATGTATTAAAATTAATTAATTAAAATCTACTGAACATGACAGCCTTTGATTACCGTTCCATCATTTACACAAACCCAAAACTTACTAACATATTTATTTTATTTTATTGCTAAATGTAAAATTAAAGGTTGAGATACTTCACTAGGTCTTTACCACAAATTAGCTTCAGGACTGACATGCTGTTTTTGTGGGAGTTTCTGCTATTTTTTGTCTTTACTTTTTTTGTCTTTAAAACAGTCCATATTTGAGAGGCTCTTGGGTTTCTTTTGCAGTATTTAGGTATTTCTCCATCTATACTTGTCATTAAAAAATAGTTGCTACTAGAAGGAAGTGTTTGGAAAGAAGGTAAAGGTTATCAGGAACAATAAGTTATTATAAATTTAGACTGATATGGGTAATATTTATTGAGTTACACAATGTTAGGCCGCAACATGCCAGATATCTCAGCATAAAGAGTAGCGGTTCTTATCCGAGTTCTGCAGGAGGAAGAGCTTTCTGTTCTAAAGCTCCCCAACTCTGAAATAACCTTCTGAAATGTACTTGTTTAGTTTAGCTTCTTACATATACCATGCACTATTAGGTGTACTATCAAAGCTATATATATATATATATATTTATAACGCCACCGCTCTCATTGGGGTTCTATGTTGTCCATGTTTTGTCTGATTCTCTGTCCTGCTACCACATTTCTGTAAAGCCCAATCCTATTGGTTGTAAAGTATTTGACTGAATTTACCCCACCAGTTAGCATCATGCTGACTATAAACTTATGTTATCACACACTTTCAAAAAATGTGGAGGTGGAACATTCGTTTAATTAAGTGTCCACATATATACTTATATAGACTCCTTTATCAGTCCTGCAATATTATTCCTCACATAATTGGACACTTTTCCATCTCAGAACGGTCACTTTATAATTCATTAGATTCATCCACATTTGTGCAGTTCCGTCGAAAATGGCATTAATCACACATATAATTCTCTCTATTGTTCTTTTATGAGGGAAGAACATGGCTCATGGACAGCTTTGTGCAGCTGCATCAGATTCAAAGTCACGCCAACTCAGTGTGACTATGAAATCCTCTCATTTAGTCACACTAGCCATTAACCCAGAGTCCATAGTTTCAACAAAAGAAGAACTAAGTCACTGACTAGAGAGAAATATGTGCTGAATCCTGAGTAAATGCGCACAGTTTCACACCTACACAGATACCCCAGTGATGTTGACTTGTGGAATCGGACTTACAATTTATGTGATTTACAATTTATGGCAATACATGAACCAGACATAACCAGTTAGTGATTTTTGAAGTCCCCCTTTGTTGTGCTGTGGAACAGTGGAGCGGCATTATTCACTGGAGTGATGACTATATTCAAAGTTCTATATAGGAACTTTGGGATGAGTTTGAGTTAGAGTGACAGAACATCATCCAACATTATTAACGTACCCTATGGATGCTCTCAGTCTTGGGGCAGCATTCAACAACGTCCTGCTCATAGCAATGTTCCATCAGAGTGTAAAGCCTCATCGGAAGAGTACAGACTAACACCAGGACAAGAGGCTTTTATCCACCTTTTATTGTGGAGCAGAAATCTTTTGATACAGGTGAGAAAAAGGGCCAAGTTGCAAACAAAATGTTAAAAACAAAACGAAAACTATAACACTAGAATAAATATAGTAAAAATAGCAGACATGAAACAGTTTAACAGACAGGGCAGTGCAGTACAGACACTGATTCACTACATGCTATAACACATAGCTATACACATTGTGAAATTATAACACAAATACTGAGGGCAGAGAATTTACAGTACTTTAGTAGGATGCAGTATTTATTACAGCATTATTAATGAATTCATTAATTATTCAGAAGAAAGCTTGAGGCGCATGTGTCCCAAAACATTTTGCCATATAATGCATCTTCTGTTAATTAGCTCAACTTCTCCTATTCCTCAGTTAAACAGTCAGACTGTGTTTTACAGAAGCAAAGACACAAATGTCTCCAAGTAATGGCACTGTGCATTCTGCTGCATTCTCTTCGATTGGCCACTGGTTCCCAGTCAGATTCTCCTCAGCTGCCACTTGAGACTCTACATCTTTATCTTTGATCCATTTGTTTTGTTTGGGAATAAGATTAGTTTTGTGAGCACACAAGGTCCAGACGATTTCTCTATTCTTTCACTCCTCCATCCCTTCTTCACAAAAGGAGTAGCGGCACCAAAAGCGTAGTGGGACATCAGAACTCACTGTGCAAACATGGCCCGGCCTAATGGCTTCCCTGTCTTCTCCACCCCTTAAATTAGACCCTGATTGTAGTGGTGAGGGAATGTAGTAGCTCGCTCCGATGCTAATGCCCTCTAATCCCTAACACATACACAACCTTCACACTCGCCAACATCGCGCAGGGATAATCACTCAGCCACCCAGGCAGCGAGAGAGAGAGGGCGAGCGAGACGGTCGAGAAACGACATTAGCTTCAATCCCTGGAAACCTTCTGCCGCCAGGTTCTTCTGTATCATGCCATAAATTGAGAAAATGCAAATGTTCCTTTGGCGGAATGGACTCTGGCAGGCTTATATGGATTAGAGCTTGTCCAGCCTAGTTCCCTGCCGTGCTAGCACACTAATATAGGTTATATATGTTGGCAAATTGTTGTCAGCCTCCAGCTAATTTGGCTCCATTCACCCTAGCATTGTGCTAGCAGCTCGGGCCATTTGTAGCAATGTTTGCTCATCTGTGGGGTGGTTTCTCTGTGCTGTGGTGGGTCCGAGATGATCTGCCTTTCAGTCCACGCTCTGAGCAGCATCGGATCATCTTAATGAAGCTCTTAAACCAAAGCCTAAGGTCTTGCTGGGGGGGCCTCAAAAAGGTGCTTTCTTCCATAGCCATACACTAGCGTAGTTTGTAGTGTGCCTTTGGTAGCCATATTAGAATATAGCATTGATTCTTTAGCTGGTCTGGTAAAAGTCTGGAATGCTTGGGAATTGCAGTGTGTGATTAACAGGAATAAGTTGTGAGAAATCATGGTATTTAGGTGATTTGTTGAGAATATAAAGTAGGAAAAAGGTGAAACTTACTGTACATATGTTTAAATTAGGCTATAAAATGAGCAGAAAGCATTATACTGCTGATGGTGTTTATGGTATATAGCCTACTGGTGACTTTTGTTTATTCTTGTTGATATCAAATGATAAGGTTCTAATTAAAATGATATTTCACTTATTAGTGACTGTTGTCCAGCCCGGAAAACTTCACACTGCTGAAAATAATGCAGTGGCTGCTGTTTATGTGATTTAAGATAAGATTGCTCTAAAGAATATTTGAAGGATGAACTACTGATTACATCCAAGCTTACATGAACTCTAACTGCTTCCATTAGTGGCACTGCTATACTCTCTCCTGTGTGGATGTATAAAGACTTTTTAAAATTAATTTAAAAGCTGTTTGACCAGTGGTAGGATGCCACCCCCCCCCCCCCCTCCCTTTAAATGTGAGTCTTGGTCCTCCCAAGGTTTCTTCCTCCTCCTGCAGCTCTGAGGGAGTTTTTCACTGGGGGTTCTGTATTCTGTATTTTCTATGTTTTATGTTTTGCCTGATTCTTTTTCCTGTGATCATGTTTCTGTAAAGCATTTGGTTTGATTTGAACTAGCAAGGAAGGCTGTTGTTTATTGAATAACAATTATGTTATTAATTATGGTACATTTAAACATAGCAGAGTAGGAAAGCTGTGTAGGTGTGTGTAAGCAGTGGGAAAGTGTAGCAGTTTGGGCAGTACACTAATCACACGGCACTGATGTGGGAAAGAGTTGAGAGGTTAGCGACTTAGCGTGTTGGGAGATGAGAGGCTGGGGTGGGCACAATGGCGCAGCACTCAGAACATCGGCAGTTCAAAGAAGTCATTAGGATAGTCCGGCTGCGCAACAAAGGAGAGATTTAAACAGCAAACAGAACTAGCAAACAAAACTGATGGAGAAGACCTAAACCAAACACAAATATCAGCTAAGAGGCTTTCTCTAACAGTGTGAAATTTAAAAAAGGCTTTTTGGTCCTCACTGTTTCTCCTGGGAAACATTTCCGAGGTGTTTGAGTCAGCAGAACATTTCTTTATGGTGTAAAAATCCTGACAGAACTTATGACAGAGTTGTGTGCTATTATTCACCGATGTCAACAAAATATTTAATCACACTTCTTTTCCAGAATGTAATATTCTCTATTAAAGAACATTAAAATGTTGCAAGTTGTAGTTAACATGGGCAGATTAAAAACTGACAGAATTATCCTTATTCTGCTAAGGTTAGATGACCGTTAACTATCTGTTAACTGAAATGATCTTTACATTGGCTAACCAACCCTTATAGAACAAATGACAATATATGCAAATTAAATATATTTTATGGATTTGTTTAAATACTGAAGATGACTGTTAGAAAATATTATACAGAATTCATCTTCTATCTGTGACAAACATGAAATAATTTAGTGTACTGGACAAAGATCAGACGAAGGTCTGAGTGAAATGTGATCCCGGCTTCCCCAATACACATTTTGTTTTTGCCCATCACTGTTCAGGTTTTGCACTAAAGTGTTTATTTGAGGTTCTGGATATACAGTTTGATTCTAATCCTGTTACAGCAATATCTGGTGTTATTCCTTCTGGATTATCAAGACTGAAACATTTCGCTGATTCTGTAGCGTCGTTGGTATTTTGTTAAGCACTTTGAAATCCAGTGCACTCTGAGCAATTCTTTTTTTTTATTATTTGAAAGATCTTGCCTTTTTTTACTTTTTCACAGTTGTTCCAGAATATCTGTGTAATACTTCTCCCTGTTTTCAGAATACTGTCATAAGCCAAATCCTGATAAAAGTCTAATGAAATGTGAGAAGCTGGGGACTGTTATGTGCTCTGTGTCCGAGAACTGTGTTGGTACATGTTCATGTCTACGTACTGATATACTGATATACAGTACCAGTCAAAAGTTTCTCATTTCATTTATTTTCTACATTGTATATTATTATTAGAAACATGAAAACAACGAAAGCACACATAAAGAATTACATAGTAAACAAAAAAGTGTTATTCCTCCACATTAATCCCCTGATTTAAACCTGATGAACTGAGATGGTGATTTGAGGTGATTTAATTGGGATGAGCTGGAGCTTCACAGCGTGAAGGAAAAGCAGCAACTATTGTTCAGCACCTCCAGAAACTCCTTCAATTTGCTGAAAACTATTCCAGGTCCCTCATGAAGACACTGAGATTAAAATATCACCAAGTGTGTGCAGATCTGTCCTCAAAGATAATTGTGCTACTTAGAAGAATCTAAAGTATAAAACATATTCTGGTTTGTTTAACATGCTGGTTTTTAGTTTAAAGAATTATTCTGTATGTGATCCTGTATAGCTTTAATATTTAAAACATTAAATTTACAATGTAAACACACTGAATGAGAAGAGCTGTTTCCAAACTTTTGACTGGTGACTTTCTGCTTTTTCTTTATAATAGCATTGTCTCTCCTCTATATCACATGATTTCTATTATATTAATTTATTAAGCTTTTTGTTTATGTATTTATTTACCATGTGAGCTTATAGACTACAAAAAGAAACTAGCTTCACACAACTGGTAAAGAACCACAGATAAAAGAATATCACATGATCTAAAACAGTGGTTCTCAAACTGTGGTTGTGGTGGTACTCAAACCATCCCAAGGTGGTTCAGTAGACCATAGCAAACTGCCTGCATTAAAATATTAAGGACTGAAGTTTCCACCTGTAATTTTCTTAATGTTACATTATTTAGTGTTCAGTGCTTTACCCATTAGAACCTGTATGTAAGCTACACTTTAGTCCTTTACTCTTAAAACTACAGTTTTATCATTATTAACATCTGTTTTATTGGTCCTAAAGTAAAACCCTTTGGAACACCACAAGATCTGATTTATCAACCAACAGTTCTCTACAGTTTCTGTTTTACAAGTAACATCTAAATAAGGTAGTAGTGAAGTACTGTAGTTCACTGATTGGCACTTGTGTTGTTCCTTTGTATAAATGCATCTGAGATTCACAGTAAGAATTCTGTATTAACCAAGAACAATAATCAATCAGGCAATTTACCATAATGCTACCTTACAAACTAAACACAGGCAAGCTCAAACAACAGGTGAAGAACAACTGGCAAAATATAAAACAACGTACAGTTGTGTGAAAAAGTATTTCCCCCCTTACAGATTTATTTATTTTGCATGTTTGTCATAATTCTTCAGATTATCAAACCAATTCTAATATCAAACAAACCCTTTGTAAAAAATATTTTGCCCCCCAAAAATGAAAGCTAAGTTCAATTTCACTGCTAACCACAACCAGGCCTGATTACTGCCAGACCTGTAGAATCAAGAAATCACTTATTATTTAATAATAAGGAAGCAACTGGGTGAAAATGGTATCTATATGAGAGTTCCAAACAAAAAACACTGCAGACCAAAAATCTTTAGATTGACGCAACAAAAGTGGAACATTTTGGAAGGTGTGTGTCCTGATACATCTGGCATAAAACTAACATATTATTTCAGAAAAAGAACATCATACTGAACGTAAAACATGGTGGTGGTAGTGTGATGGTCTGGGTCTTCTTTGCTTCTTCAGCGCCTTAAAAACATGCTGTAATAGATGGAACCAGGAATTCTGCTGTTTATCAGACAATCCTAAAGGGAGAATGTCCGACCATCAGTTTGTGACCTCAAGCTCAGAAGAACTTGGGTTCTGAAGCAGGACAATGATCCAAATAACACAAACAAGTCCATCTCTGAATGGCTTAAAAAATATGAAGGTTTTGGAGTGGTCTTGTTAAAGTCTAATTGACATGCTGTGGCATGATCTTAAACACGCTGTTCATACTCAAAAACCTTCTAATGTGTCTGAATTAAAACAATTCTATAAGAAACAAAATTCCTCCACAGAGATATGAAAGACTCATTGCCGGTAAAGCTTGATTGCAGTTGTTGCCGCCAAGAGTTGAAGAACGACACAGGACTTGATTGGTTTTGATCGTTTTTGTCTCCTTTAATAAATGATATCAAAGTTTGCTTTGTAATTGGAAAATATCAGTATATTACCTGCATTATTCCCAATACCATAAAGTACATTTTTTTGTCATTTACTAAGACTAACTAGAGGGGGAAATGAGGTCTCTATTTGCTACTGCTAGTGAATTTAAGGTTAATAATGGGTTAACATGTATTCGGACGCTAATAACGCACACACACACTTGCAGATAGTAAAAGCTACCTTGTCTGTACTGTATGTAGTAGGCAGGCCAGATGTGCCACTGCATTCACTCAGTATTAGCTGATTAGTCGTACCTGCTGAGAGCTAGCAGGGGTTTAACTCCCCCCCTGTGTGTTAGCATGTGCTAATCTGTTTGCTCATTTAATGAGTGCATTGTTTTGGAAGGCCTGGTGGGAGGGCTGGCCAAAAAAGGTCTGAGAAGGGCTTAGCTAATGGCATTTCGTCCGTTAAGCCCATTTGAGCCTCACTGATACTAAACCTGTCTGCAGGAAGCTGCCAGAAGCAGGCCAGGCCTTCACACACCTCCACGTAAACATCCTGCAGGTGTTTAACCTGTGCTGGAATTCTCCACTCTAATACTCCTGTACAGGAACAGGTACACTATCTGTCCAAATGTCCAACAAATACATTCAGCAACTTTGTGTTGCATCCATTGCTGGTAGCTTGTCTAGTCTCTTAATTAGAGAAGTATTGCCAATACAATAGGACAATATAAGCAGATATAGCAGATAAGCATTAACCTACTGGTAGCATGCCTAATGCCAGGTGTGGCCTAGGAACTCCATATAAAACCAATTGCACATGTTTGGTTTTGTAGACTAGTTTGGACTGAACTGCATTTTTATTTTGTGTAGAACAATTAAATATACACTTTTTCATCTTAGTTTAAGCTTAAGAGGCGCACACTTTAATTTTAAGGATTATGATGCATGAAGTAGTTGGAGTGCAGTTGGAGTTTTACGATAAATAAATATTAGGGGATTATTTTAGCTATTTATAGCGCACTGGATCGCGCAGCTGATTTTAGGGCGTCTGTGTGTCTTTGGTATCATGAGGGCACATTTCAAAACTCACAAAAGGTATGAACTAATTTTCTTAATTAATCATGGGTGTGTTTTGGGCCAAATGTAAAATAAACCAATCAGTGTGTCAGTTGGCATTTCCTTTAAGAAGCAGGTGAGCTCTGACTTTGGTGTGTTGGTGTCTTAACAGCGCAGCACTTTGTGGGTCTCAGCAGAGGATACTGACCTGCTCCTTCACACTGTGAAGATACGTCAACAGCTCATTTCAGTAAAACAGTAATGTTATTTTATTCCTAATTCTGTTTATTGTTGAGTTGGGTTTGTGCTCCTACCTAAACCCACCTCACTTCCAGCCACCACGACCATCAGTGTAGATTTATTACTGAAGACGGTATTTTAACGGTGAGGGCACAAGTCGTGAAAATAGACTGTTGACGAGGTGTGAGACAGTGTACACTGTAATGCAGCTAAATTTAATAATGATAATATAATTATATTGTTAAGATAATGCTGTGAATTTGCTTGTTTTATAATAATTTAAACATTTAAATTCACACAGTCATTAAAATGAATGTATCAGTCAACATTTGAGAAGTCATTTGACTTAAAGATTAAGCTAAATATTAGGTTCAAATTTCCTGTTAGCCACACACACACACACACACATACTCATTACTAACAGTAATGACTAAACATTAGCATTATTCAGGATTATTCTGCATTTGAATTGCTCTCGGCTGGCTCCTTTAGCCACTGCACAGTGGACCACTATAGGATGTATAATGCATTTATTTGACAGCGACACTCAGCTCAGCGGCAGGATGCGACTCAGAGAGAGGGGCGCAACGGGGAGGTGCGCCGGCCACTGTCGGCCCCAGCTGACACAAATACGAAAACCACACAAAAGCCAGCAGTCGCGTCTAATTACGTCCCTTTCATATCCCACCTCCTGTGCCGCTGGGACTGCCCAAGAATTAAGCTCACATTATCAGACGGTCAGTTTCTGACAGTTGCTTCTGACCGGAGCGCTAATTAAGCTAATCCAGGCCCGCGGATCAGCTGGGATCTGCTCGGCTGCTCAGTATCCACCTCCACTGTCCCTCACACACATCCTGCCGAGCCCCGGTCCCTCCTGTCCCAGGCTGAGCAACGCACCCTCCGCTGGGACAACAATGAAGAGCAGATTGTGCTGTCAGGCTCCATTAGCAGCCATCATTAGCATCACACTTAGCATCAGCCGGCTAAGCCCTGGGCCTTGTTTTGCAGCACATGTTTTACAGTGTGACATTTGAGCTACAGTTAAGGATTTACACTGTATTTATTACATGCTTTTAATATCCCCTCCTAAGTAAAAATCTCTGCATGACTCAGTGTGTGAGATAAACACAGTCAGGGTGGGGTGAGTGTGAAATTGTACTTCTTTTTAAATAAACAGATTTCTGTGGTGGTGAAAGGAACCAGACCCTGTGACTATGACATAATTATAGATATTAGAGACATGATTTCTTATCAAGTTAATGTCTGGATACATTTCTAAAAAAAAAAAAAAATCCAGTGATAAGAATGCTAAGATTACATTTAAAAACATTAATGGAGTTTGATTAATAACATTAAGAATGAAATTCTGTTAACATCATTATTCATAAAAATTATTTTATGAATGCTCCTGGAAAATTTCCAGGAAATCCAGGATGTAATTCTAAAAAATATGTGCAGATAATTGTAATGTAGACGATGTAATTATGATATAAATTAATATCCAGTATTTCATTCTGACAACACTATAATCAACAATAAAATAAAAATAAAAAAATCATATAAAAATGTAAATACAATCTGAGGGCAGATAACTCAACAAAATATGATAAAAGAGTGAGTAAAAGAGTAAAGAGTGAATTTGAGTAATTCCAGTATAATATGAATTATGTAGCACTTGTTTTTTTCTCTAAGACACTCCTGAATATGGGTTATTGCTGTTAATGTAATGTGATTATAGAATTCTCTTGATCTTCAGTCTGTTATGAAGACATGCATATTCATTGATTGCTGACTGTGTTGATGTGTAATCACTCTGCCTTTATACAACTAAATCCAGCTGTTTTGACATTTAAATCTTTGGCTCTAGACCAGCATCCAACTGAAGGCTCTGAAAAGCTCCTCGGTCCTCCGTCACCATGTGATCGAAGTCAAGCTACAATGACTCGACATGTGTGTGTGACGGCGGCCTACACGCGGCCGTTTCCCCTCCACAGGCGGCCGGCGCAGGACAATGAAAAGCCATTAGGATTTCACTCAGCGCTAATTAGCCGTCCTCTCTCCCCTGGCCTCTCCGGCGCTCTCCTCGGTGGCCCCGTTCCAGCTGGGCCGGAGGGGTCGAAGGCCTTTTGTCTTTATCTGCATGTGGGATGCGGATTGGTCTTCCCTTTCTTGCCTTAACCAATAATGGCAAAAGAGCAGCTTTTCAGAGGAGACTTTAAGTTAAAAAGCCAGCAGGACGAGAATTCATCCACAGCATGGAGAGGTCTGCCTCCACTGTGTGTCCATTTTAAAGGAAACAACTGACCTTCTCTCCCACTGCAGGAGCTCCACTCCACAATGAAATATAGATCCACTAAAGTCTTCAGAATGTGTGATTGATTTCAATAAAATCTAATAACAAAGAACTTCTTAAAGCCACCCATCAAATCTGCACTAATCTTAATCTGCTTATTTCTGGGTTTCTTAGCAGTAGCATTAGAGCTATAAGTCTAGCACAGTGATTAGCACTGTACTAACTGCATGCCTAATCATTAGACATTTGACCCAAAACTAATTTAACAGTTAAGACGTGAATAAGGTCATTTACACAGGATTAGGGGAGAAACTTCTCACCTGAGTTTTTAGTTAAGGTTAGGTTAGGATCGATTCATTTTCACCCTTGGTGTGATTCATTTGGGCAGGTGTGAATACAGCAACTGAACTCAGATGTGAAACAAAAGAACCATCTGAAAGGAGGTGATCTCAGCCCAGTTTGTGAGCTGATTTGTCCTCGATCCGACCCAACTATCAGCTGTATGGCTCTGTATAAAGTATAATGGTGTTATGCCCAGAAAATTACTACAGCTTTTAACAAATGCCATTTCTGCCTTTTAACCTCAATAGGCAAAGATAATTTTTTCACATGGTTTGTTGTGATGAGATTCGGTGCACTCTATGTGAGAACAAACCAAGCCAAGTCCAAGTTCACAAACTGATTCAAACCAACTGTAGGTGTGAATTATTCGCAGACGCATTTACACCACACCTGCTAGATGCCCAAGACACTGGTTTACTACAGTTCTAGGGGTATGAAATAGAACATTTGGGGGTTAAAAAGGTAACCAGCTCGGGTCATGCTGCCACACCATCAGCTGCCAGAGCCCGAGAGACAGAGCCTCTTGGTGAGTAGATAATATTCAACCCCCAAATCACCCCTTTGTGATGCTTGCAGGAATAGGTATCTGTAGCCAATAGGTAACAGAGCCTCTGAAAAGAGGCAAAGTCTGACTGAGGCAGGCTCTTGTCCTGACCTTCCAGGTTTCAGATACATTTCAAGTGATATGGGGAGTCCTAGTGAGTGGGTGGGGTAATTGGTTCAGCTAAACTGGGGACAAAACAGGGACAGATACAGCATGCTGTGGGGAACAATAGTGCATTTGTGCAAATGTGCCTTTATTTTGCCATTATCAGCATTCTATTTATAAACAAATAGATTTAGATAGTTGCTATATTTGCGTCACACTCATGGATGTTCATTTCATCACTACTTTAAGGAAATGGTAAGTTCCTCTACAGTAAACCTAAATATATTCATCTCAAACACTGAGCAATGCAGAGAGCTCCAAATCATGGGAAGATTTCCCCTCTAAAGAACATTTCATAGATGTTCTGACTTTGTCTAAATGCATGAACATAATTCCCACTTCAGTTTGGCAAATTAACACACTTTTAATTTCCTATCATGCATTTAGCTAATTTGGCATTTGGTTTAAACCAAAAAATGGTCAGCCTAGAATTGTTCATGGTGACCTCATTCATTAATCCCTAATACATTTAAATGTTATGCTACTTTTTTTTTAAATGGCTTGATATGTTAACAATATTTTACAGCTATATCACAGGTAGGCATTGAGACCATGCAAGAAATATGAAATGAAATCAGTATGATTAATTGCTGAATATGCAGCAGGTGTCTTCAATTCCTTAAAAATAAAACAGTGTGAAGGTTGTTGTGTCACTTTCTTAAGGGGGTGATTCTTAAAATTTTTCAAATTGAGTTTAAACAGGAGAATTTTAAAGTCTTACAGTAGCGCATTACAATAATCTAGCCTTGAGGTAATGAAGGCATGTACTAATTTTTCTGTGTCATGCAGGAATAGGGCATTTCTTAGCTTGGCAATATTATGTAGAGTAGAAAAGCTTTTTCTAGTAACATTAGATATGTGTTTATCGGATGCTAGATCTGAATCTATAATAACTGCTGAACCAGGTGTGATGGAGAAGTCAGCCAGATTTAGCATTGAGTCTGATGATTTACTTCTAGCAGCTTTGGGGCCTAATAGGAGAACTTCTGTTTTATCACTATTTAATAGGAGGAAGTTGTGCGACATCCATGATTTTACATCTTTTACACAATCCTCGATTTTATTAATTCTCACTCTGTCATCAGGTTTGGCTGATATAACGAGCTGCATGTCATCTGCATAACAATGAAAATTTACATCATGTTCTCTAATGACAGTGGGAGTCAGCAGCTTGACTTATTTTTACTTTTCCAAATTTTTGTCATGTAACACCTTTACTGCATCCCCTTCACGGGCTTCCCGTAGACTCACATCATATTCAGAACCCTGACACTGGTCTTCAAACCCAAGACTTGACCAGCCCCCTTACACTTGATGGCAGAGGTGAAAGCCAGATCCATACTAAGAGCTGTTCCAGCTTCCAGTAACTCTAGGCTTGACTCTTCATCCTTCATCCACAGAAGCAGACATACAGACTCTTCACCTGCACCAAGGTGATGGAACGAATTATCACAAGATGTTCAAACACCAACTAAAGGCCCATTTAACCCCAGATTTCCTAAATAAGCACTTATGTCATGGGTATCTATACTATATATGTTGGATGAATGTTTTGACTCTAGTCTTTACAAATTATCAAAGAATGTGTTCAAAGTAAACAGAGAAGCACTTTTGTAAAATCTGTTAAATACCGTAAATAAAAATGTGATGAATGTAAGAGCAATTCTCAATCTCTGTCTCTCAGACAGCAGTAAATCTGCTAAATGACCATCTTAGAACACTTCAAAAACATCAGGCAGGTGTTCTTGATGTGCAGTGGTCAGTACCTACCCTAAAACTCTCCAAGAATAAACCACTGGTGAATCAGCCACACGGTCATGGTCATCTCCAAAATCACAGATCGTCTGGGATCTTACTGTATAAAGATCTTAAAAAAAAGAAAGAAAACAGCAATGCTTTGTTTCGCTGGAATGCCATTGGTGGAGTTCTCAGAGCTATAAGATGTAGATCATACATCTGCTGATGTTTAGATATGAGGAGCCAGTATTTATGCAACTAAACTGTACTTCAGTTAAATTTTCTAGCGAAACATACATTTTGACAAATGAAAACTCTGATGATGTGTTAAGATTATACTTTAAAAGTTTACTTTAGTTAGTTTGGTGTTTTTAAAATAACATTGACAGCTGATCCTTGCTGCAATGGGATAGCTTTTTTTACCAGTTTATATACACATCTCAAAATAAATGTGATGTTAAATCTATTGTAAGGAACACTAGAACCAGGAGACACGTGCTGAATAAAATCAGGTGGTTTATTTAAAAAGTGTATAATACACAATACAAACAAGGCAGCAGAAACAAAGGACATACCAAAATCGTAGTAAGGGCCAGGCAGTAGGTCAGCAACAGAGTAACAAAACTACAACAGTAGAACAAGGCTAAGAGAGTGGTCTAAAGAAGGCGGAGGTCGATAACAAAAAGGCAGAAGTACGAGGGCTAGGCTAAGAGAGGAGTAAGTAAACAGAAACAGGTCATAAACAGAAAAAAAGGATAGCAAGGAAAACACGTTGTAACAGAGCTGGAAAACCAGGTAATACTCGGCATTATGGGAAGGGAACAATGAGCCTTAAATACATAGAGATACCTGGGAGTATTAAGGCAATCAACCAATCAGTAGTCAGAAGAGGCAGAGCGCGACAGCGTTCTTTGTAGTGCAGCAGCGTCACTAGGAGTCTTTAGGAGTAACAGGGAGTAGAGCAGGCAGACTGACAGCGTCTATATTTTAGTCACACATTTAATCTGTTTTTAATGTTCAGTTGGACAGCTCACACAAATTGTATTGTCATGTCTGGTGCTGAAAGCGCTCCTGTGTCTCCCACACTCAGCTCGGCCTGTGATTCCCAAGCCTTCAACTACAATACCCAGAACGCACCACACCATGGCGAGAATAACATGACTAAAAATAACATTGCAAACATAACATGACTACTATACACAGTATAAATTTAGTGCAAATTTATATAATTTTAATTACAAAAACGTAGTAATTGTCTGCAAATTAGTGGTTTTAAATTAACATAACTTAACTACAGACCTAATTTAGCATAATATAAGTACACTTTTTTTATGCTGTGCCCCACAATTATACAGCCGAATAAATTAGCGTACAGTGTAAGCTGTAACTGCAGGGTAGTTTAAGGTGGAACAGCATAATTCCATTAGCAAGAGCTAACAGCTCTAACCTCACACTGCTTCCCTTCACAATAATATTTCAAGAAAAGACACAAACGCACAGGAAACACAACTTACATAAAATAATGATAACATTACCCCTCCTCTCTCAAGCTTGGTGGGAAGGCCAGTTTGTTGAGCACGCTCTTTCTACTAAGTTTGTTATTATTCAGTAAGAGAAACTGCATCTTCCACAATAGCATACAATTAATTTTCTTAATGGCAGAAAATTTAATATTCTGAATAAAAATATACTAAAATAGCTCATCCTGTGATCATGTCAGAACATGTTTTTTGACTCCTTTCTATATTGATCTTTTTTTTAGACTAGACTAGAGGAGGTTGGGTAAGAAAATTCCCCTCAAAGACCAATATATATTGTATATGTTTGAGGACCCTTTATTTAACCACAAGGAGAGATTTATAGTAAATTTAATTATAATTTTAGGTAAATGTATATACCTAGGATATAATGGATTTATGAGGTTTATACATTATTTAGAATTATACAATTATATACACTTACTGACTAATTTTCGACAAATTAAAAATAAAAAATTGTCACATCTATCAATATTTTAAAGCTTTTCAATTTCTGTTTGTTGTTTGTATTTTTGTTTTGATGTGTTTGTAATGTTAGTTGTATATGCTGTGAATTTGGCCTATCATTGTTTCTAATTAATTGATTTCTGTTGGTTTCTGTTGTTACTAAATGTAAGAAAAGTAAATACTACTTATTGTCTTAATAAAGTTCTTTTTGTGCTCAGTTTAGGTCTGTTTATGTTTATTCTGGCCCATGGGTAAGTGCACACATAAAGCCCATCTATTTATTAAAGCCAGCTCTGAGGTTGAATTACGTAGATGAATAATATTTTGTCTTTGTAATTATTTTAGCTAACTAGGGTATTTAGTTTCTAGGCATTTTCATGTTCAATGTTGGGGAGCCTACATAAAACCCATCAGATGTGGAAACATAAATCATTCCTTTATTATTCACACATGGGATATTTTAAGTCACAGCTCAGAACAAAAGAATAGAAAAATAAATAGACAAGCAGTATAAAAAAGAAAAGAACGTCATAGCTTTTATTGGCATGGAAACCAATTACTAATACTCATGTACATAAGAATAGTTAATTATGGGATGTGCATGTATGAGTAAGTGGTGAATTTCAATAGTAATTGGGAGAGAAATGTCTGTCGAGACTCATAAGCCTAATATGTGTAATATTTACTCTGCGTTTAAATAAAAAGTTTTTGGTCCTAAATGATCGAATTATCTGCTAAAACTATTAAAATGTTCATCATTATAACAGTAGTGTTAACGCATGCGCAGAATGCCACTGGTTTGTTTAAACCCGCGGCTCTGCAGACAGACCCTTCTCCCGCTAGGTTTGACTGGTTGAGGATTGAGGAGGCACTGCCCCCTTGTGGTAGAGAGGCAGAATTACGCGTTTCCCGAACAGACAGCGTTTACAGAGCGCTGAAGATACAGAACCAGTCAAAAGTTAATTTTTATCTTTATTTCTTTATTTATTGCATTTTCTACACTGTAGAATAATATTAAATACATAAAAACAATAAAGGGACACAAATTGAATTACATAACAAAAAAATCCAGTTCAAGCCCATCTGGTCCCCCAGAAAAAAACATACCTTTATTCTGGTAGGCTAGCTCTTCACCAGCTTGGAATGTTTCCTCTGTTTTTTAGATAGTAAACCGTAAAAAAGTGTTATTCCTCCACATTAATCCCCTGGTTTAAACCTGATTAACTGAGATGGTGATTTGAGGTGATTTAATTGGGATGAGCTGGAGCTTCACAGCATGAAGGAAAAGCAGCAACTATTGTTCAGCACCTCCAGAAACTCCTTCCTGAGAAAACTATTCCAGGTGACTCTCCCTCATGAAGACCCTGAGATTAAAATCTCACCTAGAGTCTGCAGATCTGAACTCAAAGATAAATTAGATACTTTGAAGAATCTAGAGTATAAAACATTTCCTGGTTTCTTTAACACTTTTTGTTTACTAAATCTTTCTGCGTGTGTTCTTGTGTCGCTTTAATAAAGTCTTCAATGTAAGATTAACAATGTAAAAATCATAAAAAGGAAGAAAGCATGAAAAAACGTGTGTCAACGTTTGGGAAACGTTATAGGAAAATAAACATACATGAACACAGATGGCAGGTGTTCTGTCGAGTTATCCTACCCATCGATTCATGCTTCCAAAAGACACTGCGCATGAGCTAACCTACACTTTTTAATTATTTCTTCTTTATATATATAAATATGTTTTGGTTTTTTTGTGCATTAAACAACATGGACTTACTCTCATTGCAAAATGTAATTGGAAAGTATTAATACTAATAATAAATACAATAATTATTATTTAATAGAAAGACATAAGCAGTTTCTAATGACCTCTCATTGCCATGATACACTTTACCATGATACAGTGATTTATGCTATCCTAATATACTGGAAACTTGCTCTAATAGTGCTTCTTTTGTATTTTTACAGGTAAATATACAATATGGTAGCACGGTTTCACAAGGTAGCACAACTCGACTGACCAGGCCTACATTTCTTCAGTAATTCGATTTTTGTGTGACAGCTGTTATCAATATACTGGGATCGGCTGACTGCGCAAGCGCACTGTTCGCACAGGAGTAACCAGAGCTGGTTTACGGAGAGCCCACCCACTCACTGCCTATACTTTCCTGATTTACAGCAGAAATCACTAGAGGGAGCCCGAGAGAGAGTCCAAATTAAATGGCGATGAATAGAGATAAACGGCTAAAAGCTCCAGTTAAAAGTAGCTGCTGCTTTTAATTGGATAAACTGCTTTTCCGAGATATTCCTTTTATTTTAGAAAGTATGTTGAAGTATTTCGCTAAAAGAGCAAAGGAAACGAATCTGTATATTTCTATTTTTCTACAGTAAACAGGGGATATACAGGAAAAGCACTGCATTACTGCTACTGTGAGCTGACTGAGTTTTTGAGCTGATGCTCAAATTACAGAGTTTCAAGTCAAGTCAAGTGGTTTTATTTTCAATACTGCATATGAACAGGATTACAGGATACAGCGGATTGGAATTACGTTACTCTCCTTTCCAAAGTTACAACAAGGTCAGAAAAATAAAAGTATAAATATAAAAGAATGAGAGACATGTGCAATAAAACAAGATCACAGATATAAATATACGTAAGACGGGAGACACAAGACAATAATGCAATATAAGGGTGAAGTGTACCAGTTAGGTATGATGGGGGGTTAAAAAGGGAATGACAGTACCAGTATAAAAAGAACCTGTATAAACATTAGTACCAATATAAAGGTATAAAAGCTAAAGGCTGTTGTGTAGTGAATGAGTGCATACAGTTCTTTTAATGTCACAGCTGTAGAGGGGAAGTAAAGTGAGTATGATAATGCAAGTATAAGCAGTAGTGCAGGGATGGGGTGTATGAGTGCATATAAGTTGTAGAAAAGTTCCAGTACTGTGTTGATTTGGTGGATGGAGCTGTCCCTCAGTCTGCTTTTATATAATGGTTTAGAAGCTCTAAAATTAGATCTGCAGCGCTGAAACCTGTGATACTAATCTGTGCGGAAAAATAAGATCAATTTCTGGTATAAAAATGATCAAACATTTATAAACCTTGATTTTGCTGCATATGACTCCGTTCATCCCGGACTCTCTCGGGCGCGCCCCCTGCTGGCCTGCTGAGCGCAGAGCGCGCTGCTGAGTGGAGTTTCTCCTCTGCGGAGTTTCTGTGGAGCAGCGCTGGAAGCAGGAACTGGAAGCAGAGCAGCAGGTTAGAGATTTTCAGCTCCAACCTGAGATTATTATTAATGCTGCAGAGCGGCCGGGGCAGAGCGGCGCTCCTCCTCCTCCTCACCGTGTTTATCGCGCTGCTCGCGGCCTTCCTACACTACACAGACCCGGACCCGCACCCGGACACACAGCCGGACCGCAGGTACAGCCGGGGGGGGGGGTCGGTGTGACCCGGGCTAAATATCCTGATAATTTATAATAATATAATAAATTATTAAATACTGAATACTTAATAGCTTAAACAAATATTCACCGTTTTACTCAGTAACATCTGCTATCACTGGCCACTTTATTAGAAACACCTACCCTGTGCTTCCACCCACTGGCCATTTTATTAGAAACACCTACTCTGTGATTACACTCACTGGACACTTTAATTGATACACCTACCCTGTGCTTCCACCCACTGGCCACTTTATTAGAAACACCTACCCTGTGCTTCCACCCACTGGCCACTTTATTAGAAACACCTACCCTGTGCTTCCACCCACTGGCCATTTTATTAGAAACACCTACCCTGTGCTTCCACCCACTGGCCACTTTATTAGAAACACCTACCCTGTGCTTCCACCCACTGGCCACTTTATTAGAAACACCTACCCTGTGCTTCCACCCACTGGCCACTTTATTAGAAACACCTACCCTGTGCTTTCACCCACTGGCCACTTTATTAGAAACACCTACCCTGTGCTTCCACCCACTGGCCATTTTATTAGAAACACCTACCCTGTGCTTCCACCCACTGGCCACTTTATTAGAAACACCTACCCTGTGCTTCCACCCACTGGCCACTTTATTAGAAACACCTACCCTGTGCTTCCACCCACTGGCCATTTTATTAGAAACACCTACCCTGTGCTTCCACCCACTGGCCACTTTATTAGAAACACCTACCCTGTGCTTCCACCCACTGGCCACTTTATTAGAAACACCTACCCTGTGCTTCCACCCACTGGCCACTTTATTAGAAACACCTACCCTGTGCTTTCACCCACTGGCCACTTTATTAGAAACACCTACCCTGTGCTTCCACCCACTGGCCATTTTATTAGAAACACCTACCCTGTGCTTCCACCCACTGGCCACTTTATTAGAAACACCTACCCTGTGCTTCCACCCACTGGCCACTTTATTAGAAACACCTACCCTGTGCTTCCACCCACTGGCCATTTTATTAGAAACACCTACCCTGTGCTTCCACCCACTGGCCACTTTATTAGAAACACCTACCCTGTGCTTCCACCCACTGGCCACTTTATTAGAAACACCTACCCTGTGCTTCCACCCACTGGCCACTTTATTAGAAACACCTACCCTGTGCTTTCACCCACTGGCCATTTTATTAGAAACACCTACCCTGTGCTTCCACCCACTGGCCACTTTATTAGAAACACCTACCCTGTGCTTCCACCCACTGGCCACTTTATTAGAAACACCTACCCTGTGCTTTCACCTACTGGCCACTTTATTAGAAACACCTACCCTGTGCTTTCACCCACTGGCCATTTTATTAGAAACACATACCCTGTGCTTCCACCCACTGGCCACTTTATTAGAAACACCTACCCTGCGCTTCCACCCACTGGCCATTTTATTAGAAACACCTACCCTGTGCTTTCACCTACTGGCCACTTTATTAGAAACACCTACCCTGTGCTTTCACCCACTGGCCACTTTATTAGAAACACCTACCCTGTGCTTCCACCCACTGGCCATTTTATTAGAAACACCTACCCTGTGCTTTCACCTACTGGCCATTTTATTAGAAACACCTACCCTGTGCTTTCACCTACTGGCCACTTTATTAGAAACACCTACCCTGTGCTTCCACCCACTGGCCATTTTATTAGAAACACCTACCCTGTGCTTTCACCTACTGGCCACTTTATTAGAAACACCTACCCTGTGCTTTTAATCACTAGAAATACCTGCTTTTACTATGGGATTATTAAACACCTTTTTTAAAATGTATAAAGGATGAATTTGCCAGTGATGGAGGAAACGTTCCGACAGCAGAATAAAAGCTGTTTCATTCTGGGAGCTTCGGGAGAGACGGGAAAACAGCTGTTAAAGGAAATCATGGAGAGCAAAATTTTCTCTAAAGTCACTCTGATTGGACGACGGACGTTGACCTTTCAGGACAAATCTTATGAGAACTTGGTAATTATGTTAATTACATGCTAAATATATGCATATATGCAAACAAACAGGTTTTTGCTTAACTAGTTTGTGTATTTGAAGGTCCAGGAGGTGGTTGATTTTGAGAAGCTGGAGGATCATGCTGCAGTGTTTCAGGGCCATGACGTCGGGTACTGCTGTCTTGGGACGACCAGAGCCAAAGCCGGAGCTGTGGGTATCTAATGCACTTTATACAACAGTTAGTTCCGACCTCACAATCTGATGAAGTGATCTAGCCGTGACGATATTCGTGATAACATCTCACACTAAACCTGTATCCTGGGAATGAAAATCGCTCGGTTACTGCTGTCTGACAGCCAGAACGCTAACCAGCCAGGCTAGGCTAAGCTAAGTTAATGCTGAGATAAAGCTACGCTAACCTAACCACAGTCCAGCCGGCTAGCTAAAACCAACACCACCCAAAACAGGCAGAAATGCTTTAAAAATGCGCAGCATTCACCTGAAGACGACTCCACGGAGCAGGAGAGGAGAGTATTAGCGTTATTTCACGCTCCTAACGTTACCATCTTCACTTATTTCCAATTTTGATTTCAAGCTAACTTTTGTGGTGTTAGTCTGTATGAACCATACACCGTTTTGTAGTTAAGTTTCAGTTCTGTTACAGTTGTGGTGGAACTACTTTTTGGCGGAAGGCTCAGTCCATATTAAAGCATATTCATTCTGAATTTCTTAAAGTTCTTTGATTTATTTTGTTTATTCATTTTGTAAAAAGAAACTGTTGTATAAAAGCAATAGAACACTCGAGGTCGTGTGTTATCACGAATAACATCACTTGATGATCTACTGTACTCGCCTTCGGCTCGTGCCTGCGACCGAATCACAGCCATGATGTTATTCATGATAACACACTCCCTCTCGTGTTCTTGCTTAAATAAACCTTACCACAGTCTGCTTAAACTAATACCACACAAAAAAATATATGTTTGCATGATTTTATTGAACACAACATGTTAACATTCACAGTGAGGAGGAAAAGTATGTGAACCTTCGCATTTAATAACTGGTAAATCCTCCTTTAGCAGCAAAAACCTCAACCAATGGTTTTCTGTAGCTGCAGATCAGACCTGCAGAACGGTCAGGAGGAATTCTGGATCATTCCTCTTCACTAAACTGTTTCAGTTCAGCTATAATATTATGGGATATCTGGTAGGGGTGTGCCATATCATATCGTACGCGATTATATAGTCAAAATTTATCAATATCGTGAATGATGTTATACCCTAAAATATCGTGCCATATTACCCACCCATTTGATATCTACTAAAGACTGAATATAGCTGTCGAGTATCATTTATTTTACTTAAATCCTGGATATATGGAAATATATTTGAATTATTTTTTCCGTTGATGACGGCAATCCGTCCAGGCCCTAAGGCAGCAAAGCAGCCGCAAATCATGATGCCCCCTCCACCATGTTTCACAGTTGGGATGAGGTTTTGATGATGGTGTGCTGTGCCTTTTTTCACCACACATTGCATTGTGTTTTCCTTCCAAACCACTCAATTATGATTCCATCTATCCACAGTATATTTTGCCTGTAGTGCTGTGGAACAACCAGGTGCAGCAATGTGTTTTTTGGACGTAGGACTTATGAGAGCAGTTTTGTGCGAGGCATGATTTACATCAAGCAATGCTTCTTAAAACTCAAAACTGGTGTGTGTTTTATGGGGCAGGACAGCTTTAACCAACACATCCAATCTCATCACATCCTGCCTCCAATTAGCTCTTAGAAAAGTCATTAGTCTAGGGGGTCACATATGTTTTTTCCCCCCTCACTGTGAATGTTAACATGTTGTGTATTATAAAACCATGCAAACATATTGTTTGTGTGTTGTTAGTTTAAGCAGACTGTGTTTGCTTTTTGTTGTGACTTAGATGAAGATCAGAACACATTAATGACCAATTTATGCAGAAACCAAGTATAATCCCAAAGGGTTCACATACTTTTTCTTGCAACTCTATGTGTATGTCTCGAAAAAAGATTTCGCAATAAACTGGTTACAACAACATTAAAAAACTAACTGTAAATGTGTGCAGATGAATTACGCTTTTTCATACATTTACAAACAGTTTGGCATTAATGGTATTTCACATTTGCTAAAGTTAAAGTTTTGTTTAACGGGGTTTGATGTTCTTAGCAGGAATGGGCTGTAGAATTGTATAAAGTTAAGACTGTTTCGTGAAATGTGTTGCAGGAAGGGTTCGTCCGTGTAGATCACGACTACGTACTGAAGTCTGCGGAGCTCGCCAAAGCTGGAGGCTGCACACACTTCCACCTGGAGTCATCCAAAGGAGCTGACAAATCCAGCAGCTTCCTGTACCTGAAAACCAAGGTTTCACATACACACACATGCACACACTCACTGAACTCAGGCAAGCTTTTAGACATTCAATAAATGACTAAAACATATTTGAGCACCCTGTTTTGATATTCAGATTCAGGTGACACACCCATAGATAACAAAAATCAAAAATCAAGCAAAAATCAAGCACACAGCCATGCAGTTTCAATAGGCACACACCGGGAGGGTTATATCAGCGGTGATCAGAGATGTTTTTTTGTTCACAGGATTTTCCTTTGCTAAAGCTGTATGGGCTGGTTTTGGAGCGCTTCCATCTCATCAGAAATGAGCCACAAAGCAAAAGACCACTCAGACTTAAAGAGCAGCACTGCTAATGC
Organism: Astyanax mexicanus; assembly: GCF_023375975.1. Taxonomy (NCBI): domain Eukaryota; kingdom Metazoa; phylum Chordata; class Actinopteri; order Characiformes; family Acestrorhamphidae; genus Astyanax; species Astyanax mexicanus. Next base: position 31,909 of record NC_064423.1, on the reverse strand, counting down.
TAGTAAAGACCTTGATGGCTGATGGTGTTTTGATCTGGTGTTTTGCAGGGCCAGGTTGAAGCAGATATAGCTGAGCTGGGTTTTGAAAGATTCTCTGTCTACAGACCAGCGTAAGTCTCTGTGGTTCACAAGCAATAAAACTATTCAAGTTTTATGATAATTGTTTATAATAATAATAATAATAATAATAATACTTTATTTTTATATTGCGCTTTTTTAAAAAACCCGAAGACTCTTACAATCATCATTAGCAGAAACATAGATAGAAACATTATACAACAAGCAACAGCAAATACAGTAACCTAACAATAGTATGACAACTAGACAGCAGAGATCAGTGGTAGAGCACATTAAACAGAGGGAGGGCTGTAGGGGAGAGAAAAGAGGTGGGTCTTGAGATTAGATTTAAACGTGGAAAGAGAGGAAGATTGTTTAACCGCAGATGGGAGAGAGTTTCATAGTCTGGAAGTCTGGAAAAAGCCCGATCACCAAAGCCACAAAGTTTAGAGGATGGGACTGTAGGGAAGAATGAGGTTTGACAGATTGTTTAAAGCCTTTTAGGTTAGTAAGAGAATCTTGAATTGAATCCTGAATTGAACAGGAAGACAGTGAAGGTGCTGGAGAACAGGTGTAATGTGGTCATGGGTGCGAGTGTGAGTGAGTTTTGTAACATCTGGAGTTTATGGATAGAGGAAGAACTGATGCCAGCGAGCAGGGAGTTACAATAGTCTAGTCTGCTGGAGATGAAAATCACAAATGAGGATTTCAGCAGCAGACTGAGAGAGGGATCGTCAAACTTTAGCTATTCTGCGCAGATTAAAGAATGCAGTTTTTACCACAGAGCTGATGTGGGTTGTAAAAAGAAAGGGGAATCAAGGAGAAGGCCCAAATTTCGGACCTGGGTAGAGGGAGGAATTACTGTACCACAGAAGTTGAGAGAGAGTAAGAGTTTAATTGAGGACTGACTTAGTGCCGATCAGGATGAGCCCGGTCTTATTACTGTTTATTTTTATAAACAGTATTTATCTTTGCCAACAATGATAATAACACAGATTATATCAAATTGCTTTAATTATCTAAAACCTGTAATGTGTATAATGTGTTTTTATTTCAAAATTGGGAATTTTGTTATAATTTGATTTTGATCCTAATTATTGTACATTTGCAACGTCATAATAACATTATTTTAATTCTGTAGATTACACTGTTTCAGGCATTTCTTTACATCTGTCAGTGAATCCTTGTGCATGTTGTATTTAGTGTTAAATACTGTTCCTTTGTATATTTTTAGGGTGCTTCTGGTGGACAGGCAGGAGAGCAGGCCTACTGAATGGCTCGCCCGCAAGTTTATGGGGGTGTTTCCCTCCATGTCTATCCCCATCACCACCGTGGCTCGAGCTATGGTGGTGAACACGCTGACTAATGGAGAAGAAAAAACAGAGATCCTTGAAAATAAAGCCATTTCTGACCTTGGTAAACTTGGAGAGAAACAATAAGATGTTTACATTAGGCCTGTCCCCTCTCATCATCATCATCATCATCATCATTATTTACAGTCGCTAGCCTGTGAAGTGCATTTACTGAGACATTTCACAAAAAACAACCTTACAACCTGGTAGTGCAGCACCATTCGATAGGCCATAACATTAACACCACTATTGTTTCAAAACTCATTGTTCATTCTCTCGGCCCTTTTTGTCTGTGTCTGGTTCTCTGCATGCTTTATAATTAGCATCATTTCCTTATCATTATCCACCCTGTTCTTCAATGATGAGAACCCCACAGGATAAACCACCACCATGGCTGTGGTGTGTTAGTGTGCAGCGATGCTGCTAGATTATTATTTTTTTTTTAATCAGTCATAACATTCCACCTCCTTGTTGTTGTTTTTACAGTCTTTTACTGTCTCATGTAATGAATTGGAATTTTACCAATTTTACCACAATTTCACCATCATCAGCATTCTGTATAAAACAGAAGACACATATAGGTTCACTGGTGGCTTTGAATTGTAAATAAATATTTTTGTTCCAATTTGATTTTAATTTTCCAGAGAAGAAATTTCTTTGCAAAAAAAACACAATTTCACACCAAACTTCCACCCTAAATATAGTATTTATATTTCCTAATAGTTAAATACAGGCTACAAAGCAGAGTAGGTTTATACATTTAATCAAACAAATTCATATTCATATCATTTTGTTGAGTGGTTTTGACAGGCCTAATTTACTTGCATCCCAAATTTTGTCATTTGCTAAATCATATAAGGAGATTGTAATGGTGCTGGTGTTATTATATTTTTTTTAATAGAAATATCCAGATAAGCTCTGAATTGTGAAATTGTCCTCATTGTAAGCGTTCATGAATGTGCAGTGGTTATGTAATATGTATAATATTGAAACAATGTTTAACACATTAAAAAGGAAATGTTAAATATTATATTATGCACTGCCTTAAACCAATATAAGAGGGAACTTTCATATTTCTGTATATCTCTGCAGAGACCTTTAATGTTTATATTTATGCACGAGATTGTTGACTTAAACACGTCTGCTGTTTGTTGTGCTTAATAAATCAGGGGAATAATTAATAAATGTTTGAAACCTTGACAGAGTTGTACTGTTTTGTATGCACATTTAAATTCCATAAACTTATAAGCACACAGTTATATGGCAGCTGGGTGGAGTTTAACCTATGATCTCTCTTCTGATTGGTGAATTTGACCTGACAGCACCTGTCCATTGGGAGCAGCTGTAATTAGAGCTAATGAAGTTAATGAAGGTTGTATTCTCAGAGGTTATAGATACTGGTCAAACAGCCGCCCAGGTTTCACCAGCTTGTGGAGTACGTTTCTTTATTGAATTTCCATTGTGTTCTGGATGAAAAGAGGATGATCTTGCTGGGAAATCGCTTGAGGTAAGAGTTGAATAAAGGGCAGATAAGGGTAATGTTTAGTGGATAAGTTTAGGTGATAATGATGTGTCGCTGGTTTTTCAGGGTGTGTTTGCTGTGTTCAGTTTTGGTGCTTGCTGTGAAGTGTTGTGGAGGAACTAAAGGTAATGCTTATAAATATATGCACACACTGCCTGTCAAAAGTCACGGAACACCTTGCCTTCTTTTTTAACAAAATGATTCAGTGTACCTTGTGATAAGTAGAGCATTTAGCCTAAATGCTAGTCTTACACTTATCTCTGTCAAACTACATTTAGTATTAGTACTGATTAATCTGTTTTGGCCTAATGGTGTTTTAACACTTGAATTGATTGAGTTCTTGCTTTATAAAAGGAAAAACTGGGTGTTTAGTCTCATGTTGGCACCGTTACCGTTACATTCAGAAGTCTTGCATCCTGCCATCACTTTCTATTTAAAAAAAGTGCCTAAAGAGGTTCTTTCTCCAGTTTGTCCTCGATAGATGGTCTGGTTTTAAAGCTTCCAGTGGAGGTTCCTGTGGTGTGATAGTTATTTGTCATTAGACTTGCAAACAGTTCTCACACACAAATTATAACTTTGCTTTCAGTCATTCTTTTTTATTGATTCCTTTTAGATGACTGTCAAGTCTCTCCAGAAGACAAACCTCCACTGGGGATCAGAGACGTCAGTCCAGTTCCTCAGAGTGAAGCCTTCTTCCAAAAAGGGAGTTACCTAAAACCTAAGCTGATTGATTTTGCTAGTATTTATCACACACACAAAGCCAGGTGGTCCAGCAGCCTGATTGGTTCTGCAGAAACAAGGAATACTGTGTACAAAGAAGCAATGAACCAGATTAACCAGCCCAGTACTGCTAATTTCAACATTACTAAAGCAGAGGTTTTTGGTGTCAAACAAGACAGAAAAACGTTAACCTTACCGTTTGAAGGTTTTGCTATGACCCCTGGTCAGTTTTCTCCCTCAGAGGTTGGCCAAATAAGCAAAGTCAGTGTCTCTCCACTGCAGGCAGAACTGAGCACTCCTCCACTGCTGCAGAGTGAGCCTAGCATGCTAAGTAATGCTAACATTCTGCTCCAGCACACAGTAATGGACAGCAGGAGTCCTAAAAATTACAAATTACAACAAAATAATCATGTTTATTCACAGATAGAGCCCTCTCCACACACATACACAACTGAAGATTATTCAAAAGAAGCTCAAATTGACTTCCAAGGCTTTGCCAGAGCCCAGGAGGACACTGGTGTTTCTGGTGCAGCGAACGTAGGATATGCTCATTCAACCTTACGGTTTCTAAAGCCCCAAACCAAACCAGTGACTCAGGATTCCAGGAGCACTGATGATCTCAGTAAATCTGAACCCTCTGCCAGCACTAGTGAGACTACTGAGGACATTAAACCTGCAGCGAGCCATTTCAGATCACAGCAAGCATGGGAAGCTTCAGCTCATCGTCAGCAGTCTGGAAAGATACAGCATGGCAGTGGGCCTCTGCCACTCCCAAAGTACAGTGGAATGTCCCATACCACTACCCATCCTGGCAAATGGAAGAAACCTGGTTTGAGTATGAATGTACAGCTCAACACGCTCAGCTCTAACCAAGCCACGAGAAGTTTAAACCACAGTGCCACAGGAAAGTTTAAACCTTTTCAAATTAAGGGGCCATGAGAAGACCCTTTCCCCGGTAAATGTTTCTCCCTTTACTACAAATGTTTTCAGTCAGTAAAGTGTGATTATTTTGCTTTACACTGAATCTATTGTGCTAATGTAGATAAATAATAATGAATGAGTATACAATTAGCATGTCAATCATTACTCTCTCTCCTCAAACTGGGTGGGGGTATTCAGTAATCCCTTACAGACTTGCTTGTGTTTTTGACACTGTATAACAGGGACTCAAATACAGTAATTTCTGGCCTATCAAGTGCAGCTGAATGTAAGCCACACCCACTTATTTTAAAAATATCGTACATATACCGAGCAACCACTTGGCTGGTTTAAAAAATCCAGTATCCTACCAGGAAAGATTAAAGTTGTAATATTAAAAGGGAAAGATAGATTATTACGAAGCTTGGAGGGAAAGGAGCATTTACGCTCATGATCTGTTACAGGGCTGCTGTGATTACCATCAGTTAGTAACATTTATAACCTGCTGCTTATTGATTAGTTATTGTTAGATACTACAGTGTCCAGAATTTGCTGTGGAGGCGTTACTACCAGTAGCCTATATTGTGCTATATTGTGATCAAAGGAATATAAATATGAAATATGAATAAAGGAAATAAATCTTTTAATAAAAGCACAACAGGTAACAGTGGAACACTTCTGCCAAGTACCATGCACTCTGCCAAACGCTAAAATCTAGATCCTGTATTATCTAACCGTAACACTAGAGCAGGGGTATTTAATTAGAATTCAGTTTGGTCCAATTAGAGAAAATTTCGTCAGGCCAAGGTCCGGACCGTCGCCAATTTTAACTTTTATTATACTTCAGTGTTTTATTCTGTTTACTGAAGAAGCATAGTAGTTCTGTCAGTGTTTAATCAACAACCAAAACACAAAACAAATTACAAATACTATTCAGTATATTTCAATACAATATGATACAATATTTACATTATCATACAATACATGGAAACACCCTCAATAATTTAACTGACCGAGTCTATTAATGTGAATCTGTACGTCAGCTTTCTTTTAAAATGCTATATTTATTCTATTTGAATTTATTTATATTAGATTTAGGACTGCCTGTCATGATAATTACATGAATGACAGATTGTACAATATATGGAGAAATGTTTGCTGAAATTGCCCAGAATATCAGCTTTGTTTAAAAACAGAAGTTTTATTTGATATAATATTACTGTTAGTATGTTTTATAAATGTAGTATTTTAATTCTGGTGCGCACCATTTGAATTAGCCTTTCTCTCTTTATTCTCCGATTGCTGCTTCTTACTGTGTACTCCACCTGTGTGGCTCCGCCCTCCCGCATCTGTACAGATCTGATTGGCTGAGGAGAGCATTAGGGTGATCTTACAGCACACGTGATTGGTCTGTGAGTTTACTGCACTCAAAGCACGTACACCATAAAGACAAGAAAAGTTAAAATTAAATAAACACTGTCAGACTTAAATCCTTCTCAGTAGTTTTTGGTTCGTACATTATTGGTCCACCTACTAGTGACCCCTGCACTAAAGCATTAATAAGCAACAGATTATAAATGTAAATAACTGATTATAGCCACTACTGTCCTGTAACAGATTATGAGCGGAAAATGCTTCTTTGCCTTCGAGCTTCTGAAACTGGCAGCCCACATAACTAATCTACTTTCCCTTTTAATATTACAATTTTATTCTCATAATATTGCAATTTTATACTTAAAGTGAACTATTTTTATTTTTAGAGTGCACTGGCATACTCTGTGTCACTTTTCAGCCAAGCATTCCACTCAGCTCGACGTACCACTTTAAATATGCGATTCATGATAAGGTCGAATAGCTGCTTTGTCCTGATGAGCCCTGGATATATCTACACATTTTCTTTTCTGAAAACAGTTTATTTGATACTCGTTAGCCGTAAAAAAAAAAAAAAAAACATTTACTAGCCGTTATATAAGCTGTAATTTTCAACACGTAAAAAAGTAGCAGCTAATAGCCCGGAAATTACGGTATGTTAGTGTAGCTGAAACTGTAGCAGCATTCAGAAGCCTGAACAATGTTCTTTACAATGTTCATATTATTAACACTCAGTGTCAGAAAACAGAGTCTAATAGAGATTTCTGAACACTCTGGTGTTCTAGTGGAGCAGATAACAGAAAAACTGCAGGCATTTCATTTGGTTTGATTGTTTCTTAGGGCCTAGTGATGAATCTGATTGGACAAAAATCCAACATGGTAGCCATTAATATTTTCTCAGCTCTTCAAAAATTCGTGGTGTTAAAGAGGTGCCTGCATGTCTCATTAGTGTGTCTTATTTTGTCTCAAGGTTTCCTCTATTTCCTCTACTTTCAAGTTTTAAAGGTCTATACTGATTGGCAGTTGATGAAGTGAGTGAAACTGAGGAACACTCATTGCCAGGGCTGCATACCAATCATCTCAAATTTTAACAGGATTGGTCTGAGGATACTTTACGTCTTTGTTTTTTGTCTAGTTGGTCCATTCAGTGGTTTTTGATTTAATAGTAAAGCAAACGATGCTCGATCCCATTCAAATCTGATGACTGGTGATTTTGGCCACTGAATTAGCCTTAAACTCCTGGGTTACCTTCGCAGTATGTTTGGGTCATTGTCAATCTGTACTGTGACATAGTATCCTATCAACCTTGCTGCATTTATTTAATTCTGAGTAAATCCCTGTGCACTTCAGTAGGTATCCTTACGCTTCTGTCTTCTCTCACATAATCAATAAACACTAGTGACCCAGAGCCACTGGAAGCCATGCACGCCCATACCACCACCATGTTTAACAGAGGATGTGGTGAGCTGTGTCGAGCCGTTCCAACCCTCTCCATACTTTCTTCTTTTTATCATTTCGTTACAGGTTAATCTTAGCTTACTCTATCCAAAGAAAGCTTTTCCAGAACTGGGCTGACTTCTTTAGATGTGTGTTGATAGTCTAATCTAGCATTTCTATTAATGATTTGCAGCTTGTGATGAACCCTCTGTATTCGCTCTCATCTTATCTTTATGATAGACTGGCATATTGATACACCTGCTTCTTGAAGTGTTTCTTCTTGGGCTTTTTTTCACCATGGCAAGGACTGCTGTTTCCTGCAGAAGTCAGGCCTTTTGAGTTCCCAAGCTTTTCCTGTGTCTGTGGGTAAAGCCAAAATAAAACGTCCACCCAAACGTTTATACATCTGCTCTTACCACATCTCTGGTAAAGTGAATACATCGGCGCTTAATATAGCCGCAAGCAGCAATTGACACTTCAGGCACGCCCGCATGGTTAAGCAAGTATTTAAAATAATCTTGAGAATAGGCAATATGGTTCTGAATGTGTGTGACTTGCCATTACAGGAATTTCCCAACTCACTCTCTATCTACACAAAAAAGCAGAACAGTAAACTATTCTGTTTCTAACAACCTATTTACATTATAAACCATTAAAGCACATACATTCAACCAACACAAAGAATAAAAGTAAACAGAATTCACATATTGTTTCTTTAAGGCTTCACACTGACTAGCCTTAGCTTAATGTTAGCATTAGCTAGCAGTTAGCATTGGCTAGCAGTGTCACCTTAATTCTTCTGGCAGTTGTTTCTCCCGGCTGTGCACGGGAACCAGTGGAACTTGTAGTTCTTTGGGCTAGAGTTAACTGCTCTAGGGTGATACCCACTTTTACTTCACCTGGTTTTCTTTCAAAGCTAGTCACAGGAGTCCAGGTTGAGTTCCCAAGCACTTCTTTCATTTATTAGCCGTTCTTAGCACTCAAAAATAACCTATCTAGCGTTCGGAGAACAGAGGGGAGAGCCGTGGATGTTAACTGGTCTAACACGAGGGGGGAAGCGAGAACCGATCTAAACAGAATACAGTGCGCTTTACATACATTCCTTAAAGGGACATGAACCCCAATCTTGTAACAGCAGTTAGCCTCGGCTAGTGGTTATTTATTTCCCTCATTTGCCTTCCAAAACATCTAAACTTAAACACAGCGGGGTAAACTCCCCCCTATCAGAGATTAGTTTAGCCAGCAAACTCTGACTCACTGAAGCTCTGGAAACCGATTCTCTTCAGCTATATTACTGACATAGAAAAGCGTATTAGCCTTAATAATGTTTGTACTGGGAATCATTCAGCTGCTGCAATAAGAGACAAACATGGCTATTTTACTTAAAAAAAGAAGAAAAAACTAAGAAATACCCTCTTTTACTACTATAGACACAGTCAATGGCGCTCTCTTTTGGATGTTACTGCTACTGCACTTCTAAATTATGTATGAGGTTCTAGTAGCTCCATATTTCATATGGGTTACATGGGCATTGTAGAGGCTACAGACCACATAAAACCACAATTTAGCATGAAATTCGCTGTTCTCCTGTTTTTTTTGGGCTATTTTGAAATGCCCTTGTAATAAGTATGTTCAACAGTTTTGACATGCCACAGTCTTTGAGAGAGTTGTGACCAAATGATTTTTAAAAGGCATTCACGTACCTGTTAGTCAAGGTGTTTGGGCCTCAAATAGTTAAAATGTCAACATTTAAAAAAAAAAAAAAATATATATATATATATATATATATATATATATATATATATATATAATAGGCCACCGAGGCCAAACAATACATTTTTGTTAAAGGCATGTAATTGCAAAGTTGGAAAGGCTTCAGCAAAGCTGGCTGCACGACATATACATTTAGATATAAATTATTTTCTGATAAAGCGCCCCCCAGAGGCCAATCCATTCAAAACTTCGCAGAATTGTAGGAGGCCCTGATATAGCTTGTACATTTTATGCTGATTCGTAAATGTTTGGCTTGTCAAAAGCTTGCTTGAATCTGATTGGCTAAAAGCAACCCCAACAAAGCACACATCAAAATTTACTTTGGTGCCCCATTAGTATATGAGGCTGCCAAGTTTTAACTTGATTGCTGAGAAACAGTTATTTAGCTTTAGCCCCGCCTCCTGTTGGCGTATGTCTACAACAGTTGACAGGGTACCTCAGTATCAAGATGTGAATGTGAATATAAAGTGGCATTCAAAGAAATATAAGCATTTAAAAGTTATAGCTGTTAGAGTAAATTTAGCTTTGCTTCAGGGTGATTAATTTGCCTATGGTGGCCATGTAACATGCCAAACCTACATTAAGCAAAAAGTAGGTTTAGCACATTATGTAAATTTGCAAAAAATCCTTAGGGGGAGCTTCATCGTACAAATTGCAAAGTTAAGTGGCCTGACCCACATAATAAGACTCAAAAAGAATTTTTAAAATATATCCTATGGTTCAAGAGTTATCACTCAAAACATAAAATACTTTTAGCGCCACCATCAGGCCAGTGAAGGTGTTCTTTGGTGGCTAAGTCATTCCACCACTTTGTGCTTGGACCTTACATATCAATTTCATTCTTGTATCATAATTTGCACAATTCTGTTTAAATATTTATTTTATCTGCTTCATTATTATTGGTGGTGAGTGTGACGACACATACTGTTAGTCTTTTTTTTGTTGTAGCAACATTATTAATGCAGTTTTAACAATTGTTTTATTGCTGGTAAGCATATTCACCTCCGTTCACTTTGTTTTTTACAGGTCTTTTATATACTGATGCCTCTTTGACTCTGCTGGAAACCTTTGGTCAATAAATGATTTTCACCCAAATAGTGGCGCTTTATTTGTTCCTTTATCTAAATTAAATAATTTTCAGGAAAATCATGAGTGAACTGTGGTGTGTCAGTTCTGCCAGTGAAATATCAGTGAATATCTCTTATTCTTTCTATAAAAATGTGGTGTGTCTATGTGGTGGTCTAGCTTGTGTAATAGGAGGATAAAGTATGTAGATAAACTGATACAGGACTACAGTCTGTAATCACAGAACTAAAAGTGTCCTGTGTGATTCATACAGATAGTAGGACAGTAAGTGTAGAAACAAGGAGAAGATTATGATATTGTGACATGACTGTGCAGATATGCAGGAATCGTAAATTAAATAATCGTTGAGATGAATTGATGTAAAGTTTCATTACATTTTGCATCATAAAGTATAATTGGAACACTTAAAAAACCAAAAACTATAAAATCATGTCAAAAATATAAAATGATCATCGTAACTGGGCAATGTTTTTTTATTTTATTTTACCAATAAAAGATTACTTGTACTAAAATAAATATGATGAGAAACTATTCTAACATATATTTTATTTTATATGATATCTTAGGAAATAAATAAAACATTAATTTATTCAAATAAATTAAAAGTAATAATTGAATAGAGTATCTATAGTACCACATAAGAACATATGTATAATGATATCAATTAAATACTACAAAGTGATTTTTGAACAATATTTACTGTTATTTTGTGGTTGTCCCACATATTCACATATAACTTTTGTTGTAAAAAGTGCTATAGAAATAAAATTGAATTGATAAAATTGAACTGAATTCATCACACCACTGTCAGATATATATATTAAATAATATAATCGGGAAACAACAAGGTCTACTGCTTTCTTGAGGACCCATTTTCACACATTCAGCTCTACTGCATGTTTAAGTTCACTCACTCACCCCTATGTTTTTCTTCTAAAAATATTAGATATACATTAATATTAGAGCACAATTACTGATATGACCTGTAATGTTTCATTATCCTCTTTTATATTTTGATTTTGTAATTCTACCTGTATTTCTGAACTGGTAGTTCAGCCCTGATAAGCTGTGGCTTTCATTGTTTTTAGGTTCAGTATTATTTTGGTAATAGCTGCATTACGTCATTTGGGATTATACCCACCTACAGAGCACATAGTATACAATAGTCTCTGCATCTCCAACGACTGAAGACAAATGAAAATGGCACAACAACAGAGTCATTACACTATAGAATATAATATAGAGTAGGGGTCACTGAAGGAATGTTTAAAATGATGTCAGTGATGCATTGTAAATTATTCGTACTGGTAATAACTTTATTTTACTGTGATGATTTGATATTTGACTATGCTTAATTGCACAGTATATTCCTTTAAAATATTTATCATGGAGCTCAGGTTTGGTATTTTTAAAGCAAATGCAAGAAGCAATTGACTTAAGTAGTGTGACTTTTGGAACTATATGTTGTAATGGGCACTAGTTCTAAATTCTCCACTGTCAGAGGGATTTTTTTTTATGAATAAGGCTCCAATATGTTTCTTCAGTGCTGTTCAGTTATTAAAGCATTAGTCTTTAATAAGATCTTTTAAAGAAGTACACAGCAAAATGTATAGTGTGTTAAAGACCAGCTGGTCATCCAGAAAAAAACATACCCTATGCTGGTAGGCTGGCTCTTTAAGCTTTTCTCTGGATGTCCAGCTGAATGTTTAAGCAGTATATTTATAACTTAACATAATATACAATGTCCTCCAATCACTTTTTCAGCTGTATACTAAGAAAGTTTGGGTTTGACATTAAAAGACAAATATTATACAAAATATCAACATTTCAGCTTTTTTATTTCCAAGTATTTATATCTGGATCTGATACACAGTTCAGAAGATTCAGCACCTCCTGTCTGAACCCACCTATTTTTCTTGTGAGCAAAAGTATTGGAAAAGATGTGTTTTGTTGTGCAGGTGTGTCCTGATACATTAATTATTCAAATAATAAACAGAGCTGAAAATATGAATGCTCAGTTTCAGATTTAGTTGTATCTGTGCAGACTGTGCATTTAAAGTTAGAGGAGTAACCAACATGAAAACCAGAGAGCTGTCTATGGGTGAAAAATAAGCAGCTGTGAGGCTGAGAGAGGATGGAAAATCAGTTAGAGCCATTAAACAAATATTGTTCATAGTCTGAACAACTGAATGTCCAGTCGTTACTAACAACATATTTCAAACAGGGCAGGAGTGAAAGTCTCACAATCTACTGTTCAAAACAAGAATTTAGCATGACGTACAGGGGAAAGCCTGTGAATTAATTATGAACTGCTGAGACAAAGATTATTATTTACCAATGTGATAGAAAGGCTCTGCTCATGGTTCCAATCATACCAGCTCATCTGTGAAACACAGTGAAGGTAGTGTCATGATTTGGGCTTGCATTGTTCGTTCTGGGACAGGTTTAATTTGTCTTTATTGATGTTTAATGAACTCAGAAGTCTACAAAAATGTGTCTGTAAATTTGAAGAAAGAAGAAACTAAACTAATCAAGAGATTCTTCATCATGCAGTAAGATAATGACCCAAAACCCACTGCAGTCTGAAAAAGCATCACAGAAGAAGAATGCAGAAGGTTAGTGATGTCAGTGGGTCACAGACATGATGAAGTTATTACAAGCAAAGCATCGGCCTCACTGTCTCAATACCTTTTGAGGGGATTGTATGTGTACTATTGATGCCAGATAATTATTTAAAAAAAAATTAAAAACATTAAAAATTAAATATATAATTAACCCAATGTCTAAAAAAATAATTTTGGGTGTTGTGGTTTCTGAGCCACTAAAAAGGACTGGCGACGCCCCCTGCGAGTAACGATGCAGCACATAAAAAATGTGTCAGAGTAAAAGTAATAAACTCAGTGAAAATATATAGTAAAGTAAAAATAGAAGTAGGAGAAAAAACAATACTCCAGTAGATACAGATACAGTATTTTAGTTCTGAAGTACAGTTCTGAAATAAAAATAATACTCCAGAAGATACAGATACAGTATTTTAGTTTGGAAATACAGTAGAGAAGTAAAAAAATAATACTCCAGAAGATACAGATATAGTATTTTAGTACTTAAGTACAGTAGTGATGTACAAATAATAGTCCAGTAGATACAGATACAGTATTTTAGTACTTAAGTACAGTAGAGAAGTAAAAGTAATACTCCAGTAGATACAGATACAGCATTTTAGTACTTAAGTACAGTAATGAAAAAGTTCTTCTTTGTTACTATACACCTCTATTTTTAATACTGCTACTAGCACCTACTATTGCCACTGTCTTTTATGATAATACAACATTTAAAAACTCGTGGAATATTATTTTCTACAGTTTTGGCGCCCTCTGTGGTCACACCGCGGAGCTGCAGCTCGTGTGTTACCCGGATGTTTCGAAGCGGTCAGCATGGCGGAGCCCACAGACACGTGTGAGTGTGAATAGTTTGTTTACGGTGGTGTTAATGCTGGATTACAGACTTACAACCGGTACTGTTTATTTAGTCCTGGGCTCCGGTGTAGCGGTCCGTTCATTCGAGATAAACTGTAGTGTTTTCAGTAAAGCTTTTTACTGATGTTACCTAAATCTTCTATTCCACCTTAAATTCTGCTGCAGACGACAGCATCATTTAAGGTGGAACGGGGAATTAGAGCTTCCTGCTGGACAAAAAGGAAAGGAAAACTAGCACTGATATATATATATATATATATATATATATATATATATATATATATATATATATATATATGCTGGTATTTAATTTTCATGTTTTTGTTTGTGTTCTGTGTGTAACTTAGACAGTACAGCTGCAGATGATGAGGTGCCTGATCTGCTGCACAGTGAGGAAGAGGAAGATGATGATGAACAGTGGCATTGTATGGAGGAAGATGCTGATGGTGTGTCTGTGTCTTGCCTTTTTTGCCAAAGGTAAGAAACTTTTTTTTTTTCAACTCATGTAGTTTTATGATGAACTAGGCCGGTCAATGTGGGTTTTTATTGATATGGTAAGACCATAATATGCCACACATGTAATAATAGTATAATGATACCGTTAGTAGGCCTGTGACTAACAAATTTTTATTGGATGATATTGTCCATCAAGTAAACATAATTATTAATGATATTATTATTATTATTATTATTATTATTATTATTATTATTATTATTATTATTATTATTAAATTGTTTTACTGATTTAATTATAATATAATACTATATATGTTATATAGTATATATGTTACTCGTTCATTTTAAAGAACAATTAACCTTATTAGAAATATTCAGTCAAATTACAGAATCGGATTATAAACATTAATAAACTAAATTAAACGTTCTGTTTTAAGTTGGAACAAAAGTTGAAATACTGTCTCATTAACATTAATGTACTCCATTTGCTGAAAAAAAAACTAAGAAATATTAAGGCCAGATTTATATATCGAATGACCAGTAATAAAATATTTTAATGTAATTATTGGGAATTACCTACAATGACCTATATCAATACTTAGTAGAGCCATCTTTTACAGCAATTACAGCTACAAGTCTTTTGGGGTTTATCTCTACCAATATTGCACACCTAGAGACTGAGGTTTTTGTCCATTCTTCTTTACAATACAGCTGAAGTTCAGTCAGGTTGGATGGAGAGCATGTGTGAACAGCAGTTTTCATGTCTCTCCACAGAAGCTCAGTGGAATTTAGGTCAGGTTTTTGACTGGGCCGTTCTAACACATGAATATTCTCTGATGTAAATCATTCCACTGTAGCTCTGGCTGTATGTTTAGGGTCATCGTCTTGCTGGAAGGTAAATGTCCTTCCCAGTCTTAAGTCTTCTGCCGCCTCCCACAGGATATTCCTGTATTTATCTCCATCCATATTTATCTCCATGAGCAGTGTTAGTTTTACACCACACATAGTGCTTTACATTTAAAAGGTCAGTTTTGGACTCCTCTAGCACCTTCTTGCACATGTTTGCTGTGTCTCTTACATGGCCAGTGGCTACAAACTGCAAACAGCACTTCTTACTTCTTTCTTTCAACAATTTCTTCTTACCACTGTTCCATAAAGTCCAGATTTGTGGAGTGCATAGTTGTTCTGTGGTCAGATTCCCCCACTTGAGCCGTGGATTTCTGCAGCTCCTCCAGAGTGACCATGGGTCTCTTGGCTGCTTCTCTGATCAGTGCTCTTCTAGCTCTGTCAGTTTGGATGGATGGTCTTTTCTTGGTAGGTTTGCAGTTGTAGAATACATCTTCCATTTTGGATGAAGGATTGAACAAGGCTCTTTAGGATGCTTAAAGCTTGGGATATGTTTTTATAACCTTACCCTGCTTTAAACTTTCAACTTTTCCACAACTTTATCTCTGACCTGTCTGGTGAGTTTTTTGGTCTTCAAGATGCTGTTTGTTCACTA
Organism: Astyanax mexicanus; assembly: GCF_023375975.1. Taxonomy (NCBI): domain Eukaryota; kingdom Metazoa; phylum Chordata; class Actinopteri; order Characiformes; family Acestrorhamphidae; genus Astyanax; species Astyanax mexicanus. The sequence goes on along the minus strand of NC_064423.1, from coordinate 16,240 downwards.
GTGTTCTCTAACAAACCACTGAGTCCGTCACAGGACAGGTGTATTTATACAGAGACTAAATTACATTCTATCAACTAATCACACTTTAGATTTTTATTTGATTAAAATTTCTAAAACCATGTATAATTTCTCTCATTTAAAATAAAATGATAATAAACACAAAAGTTTGTGGTTATAAGTTGACAAAATGTGAAAAAGTTGAAGGGGTATAAATACACTGCCTGGCTAAAAGTCTCCACCTGGATGTAAGTAAGTAAATGATGTGGGGTTGGTTGATGCTGCAGTTGGTCTTCAGGTTTAGGTTCAGTAACAGTATGTGCTGAAAGAATGAGGTCAGCTGACTCTACCTGAATAAACTGAATATAGACCAGGTTATTCCATCAATGGATTATTTCTTCCCTGATGAACACGAGCATATACCAAGATAACAATGTCAGGATTCATGGGGCTGGAATTGTGAAAGAGTGATTTATGGAACATGAGATCATCATTTTCATTTCAATCCAGATCTTAACCTCATTGAAAATCTTTGGGATGTGCTGGATGGAGAAGAGCTGCTTTGTGCAGCGGTTGGTCAGACTCTACCATCATCAATGCTGCTGCAAGATCTTGGTAAAAAAATTAATCCAGCAACACTGGATTTAAATAAATCTTGTGACATTGCAGAAGCTTATCGAAACAATGCCACAGTAAACGTCCCGCAATCCAAGGTAAGGTTGGTCCAACCAAATATTAGACTAGACCTTTTTTTTTTATAGTGGCGACTTTTTTTTGGCCAGGCAGTGTACTTGCAAGCCATTGTATAATTTTTAATCAGTGATCAAAACTCTATTGTCTTTAAAAGATCCTTCAGTTCTGTTCCTGAAACTTTCCAACACTGCCAGTCAGAACATGGTGTGGACCTCCTGCAGCTGGTGACAACACACAGTAAGTAAATCAACAACAAAAGAACAAAACAGCATATACACTCACCAAACGCTTTATTAGGAACACCTGTGCACCGACGCGTTCATGCAGATATCTTATCAGACAATTATGTGACTGTGTATAGCTGGACAGAGCATCGTCTCTTAAAAGTGAAGCCACCACAGGTCAGGCGCCCCCTGCTGTTCGGTTGCAGAAAGCTGTGTAACTCCACCCATCCCCATAGGTTTCAATGGCAAAACAGACAACTTTCAATCATGTTTTTTCTAATATACTGTAATTCTACCTCCATTATTTAAATGCAGCAGCTAGTGTAACCTCTGATTATTTTGTTAAATTTTTATATCCCCACAGAACTCGTTTTTAAAACGTTATTCAGCTCTATTCAAAAAGGTGTGGTTATTGTAAAAGGGCTGGGTTACATCTAGCCAGAGCTGGACCATAGACTGTGTGAGCTCTGTGGAGGCAGCTCTCAGGGGCGGGGTTATTTAAATGAGTAGGCGGTCTCTCCACAGTCAGTCTTTCTCCCTCCTCTGGTCTCTACTGAGCAGACTCGGGTTTCAGGATCGCCAACATGGAGGAAGATTTTGGCTTCATTTTCATTGAATGAATGTGAACGGCGACACGGAGTCCATCTTTTTTACAGTCTCCGTGTGACAACAGTTCAGTGCATAAAATGATGCAGATACAGTCCTGCAGCTTCAGGTAATGTCCACATCAACCTTCAGACGGGATAAACGGGTGAACACCACCTCTAGAGTTTAGATGGCTGGATAGATAGATAGATATTTTATTGATCCCCGAGGGGAAATTCTGGACATCCAGCAGCAGGTATACACAGTACACAAACGCGAAAGTGAACATTGTCCATGATGTTCAGCAGCTTGCTGAGGGCTCTCCTCTCCGCCAGTGGTGTTAAGGACTCCAGCTCTAGTCCCAACACAGAACCAGCTTTCCTCACCAGCCCGTCCTGTCGTCCAGCGTCCCTCTTGCTGATGTTGCCTCCCCAACACACTACAGCGTAAAAGAGGACACTGGCTACCACAGACTGGTAGAACATCAGCAGGAGTTTCTGGCAGATGTTGAAAGACCTGAGCCTTCTGAGGAAGTACAGTCTGCTCTGGGCCTTCCTGTAGAGGGAGTCAGTGTTCACTGACCAGTCCAGCCTGTCGTCCAGGTGCACACCAAGGTATCTGTAGGACTTGACCACTTCCACATTGACCCCCTCGATGGAGATTGGCTGCTGAGCAGAAGGCCTGGACCTCCTGAAGTCTATACGTCGTACACACCCCACGATTGCAGTGTCTTCAGAGAACTTCTGCATGTGGCATGACTCCGAGTGGTATTTGAAGTCTGATGTGTACAGTGTGAACAGGACTGGAGAGAGAACAGTCCCCTGTGGTGCTCCTGTGCTGCTGATCACTGTATCAGAGGAGCAGTCTCTGATCCTGACATGCTGTGGTCTCCCAGTAAGGTAGTCAGTGATCCAGGTGACCAGGTGCATATCCACCTCCATCTCCATCAGCTTGTCTCTCAGTAGTAGGGGCTGGATGGTGTTGAAGGCACTGGAGAAGTTGAGGAACGTGAACCTCACAGCACCTCCTGCCTGAGCCAGATGAGAGTGAGCTCTGTGCAGAAGATAGAGGATGGCATCTTTCACTCCCACCTTTTCCCGAAACGCAAATTGGTCTGTAGTCGGCTCCCCAGATCTTGTGTGGACACGTCCCGTGGGTCAGACGTCCCAGCAGTTCTTCACGGGAATAAACACGATGTTCCTCGCTGACCTGCATATTTATGATAAAAATATCTTAAGGATGTAAATAAGTGCACAACAGATGTGTGTAGTAGCACAGAGACAATAAAAAAGTAGAAAAACACACAAAGAGACTACTGGAAAGGCAGCCCCTCGCGTCAGCAAAAAAAAAAGTTTACTCAGAATGATGGAATAATGAAATCACATCCAGGCAGTGGCAAATGGAGGAAAGCCCTGCTGATATGAGAACTCAGTGCTGATTTGGAACTGAAGAGAGAGGCTACATCCGGTTAAATTAAAAATCATTTCAAAACACACAACTTCTCTAATCTTGACAAGGATGCGTTACAACAGCAGAAGAACAGATTAGGTTTGAGTTCTGTCAACCAAGAACTGAGGTTCAGCACTGGTCTCCTGCTGAGCAACACTGATGGTATGGTCAGAATTTGGTTTCATTAGTGTGAAACTATGGAAATAATAATGCCTTCAAGGAAAAGGAAAAAACTTTTCAGTATAAGCTGTTTTGGGGTTAAACTAAATGAACTGCTGTCTACACAGTAAAAGGTAATTATTATTCATTTAATATTTTAATAAAATTTAATTCATTTTCACTGCCAGTCATAGAAATTATTATACAAATGTATTGTATACAATATTTTTCACACTATAAGGCACACTTAAAATCCTTTGATTTTCCAAAAAATAATCTGGTGCTCCTTATGTATGAATTCTATCAGTCAGGTATTAAGGATCTGTAAATCCAGTCCACTAAAGTCCAGAGTTATACAGGAGTTTCAGTTTAGTTATCCAGCACTGAGGCTGAAGCAAGATTAGCATTAGATGCTAGCTGTCCTAAGTGCTAGCTCTTTCACCGTTCAGTGGTGAGTAAATCGGACTGTAGTCTGTGTGTTTTCTGTGTTAAAACAAGCTACTAGCTAATATCTCCCTGACTTACCGAAACACTCAGGGTTCCTCCGTGTAGTGCCGTCGGGCAGCATTAGTGGAAACTGTAAATTATCGGAAGTGCTTTACTCACCCAAATAAACAGGAGAAAAATCTCTGTAGATTAACATTTCTTAATTTTTTTTTTTTAAGAATTACAATTTTCAACTTAGATTAGCTTTCTGGATTAGAAGGAAAACATGGCGACACTCCTGTTCCTTACCAGTGTTGCATCATTCGCAGTTTTGTTGGCATACTGCTTATTTATCATTCCTTTCTAGGACTTGATGAGTACGGATACATAAAGATGATAAACTACATTAGAACAGCGGTAAGTGTACTGTGCCTATTCTCTTTATCAAAACCATGTTAAGCTTCTTTTAAGAATTGATTATGCTTATTGAATTGGAAAGTCTGTAAATCACAGTCAGTAATCAGTTTTAGAAAAATAATTCAAGAGCACTTTAAAATAAGGCTACTTTTGTAAAGGGTTCTGATTGTGTAATATTTGTTTAATAATAAGTGTGTGTTTGTGTGTGTTGTGTAGAAGTGCAGTGGGGACAGTTTGGCTGGTCTGGGTGGCGCTCTGCCGTGGGACGGGGATGAGTACATGAAGCCGGCTCTGCCTGATGATCCTCTGCTGCTGATTGGTACAGGCTAAAAACACACACTTTATTCAGCAACATGAGCTGATTCAGACACAAACACCACTTTGTTTTAGTTGAGTGGGTAACAATAGCCTGCCTCAACTTTCTGTAAAATTGATGAGCTCCGAGTGGCCTTTACCCTCTCTGTGTTGGAGCATCACTAGTGATAGGGGGAGTCCTAATGAGTGGGTTGGGTAATTGGCCATGTAAATTAGGGAGTAAATGGGATTTAAACAAAAAAAAAAATAAATAAATAAAAAACTTAAAAAAAAAAAAAAACATTTTTGGACCGCGTATGAAACTGAGCACCGTCCAGCTGATCTGATTTGCTCCTTTAGTCACACATGTAAATTAGCCTGACATGTTTTAATATGCTGCAGATTTGGAAGATCTGATTGGGGGTGAGATGAAGCTGGATGCTGCACCAGGAGGTCAGGTTGAGGGGAAGGATCAGACTACAGCTTTACTCCGAAAGGCCCAGCAGGCAGAAGAGAGAGCTGAGCGCTCGGAGGAGGCTTTGGCTCGAGCTATGGAGGATCTGCATAAACTCAAGTGAGTAATTCCTGAGATCAGTTACAGACATAATGATGGACCTTTATTACAGGAAGAGATCAGAATGCACATTTAGTAAATACACTATATTGTCAAAAGTCTCTCACCCATCTAAATCATTAAACTCAGGTTCCAATCACTTCCATGATCACAGGTATATAAAAGCAGCACATTCTACAATCATTAGTGAAAGAATGGGTCTCAGGCTCTCAGAGAAGTGTCAGTGATTTTACAACACAGTGGAAGAGACTGGGAGCGACAGTGACTCAGCAGATGCTGAGGAGCATAGTGCACAGAGTTCACCAACTTTCTGCAGAGTCTATCACTACAGTGGTGCTAACGATCACTTTTGATAATTGATTATCTGTTATTTCCTGTGATTAGCTCAATTATTTTTTTTGATTAATCGGTTATGATAAATATAATTTATTTTATATGTGTCCAGACACAGTATATCACAAAAGTGAATACACCCATCACATTTCTTCACAAGTTTATCTTTTATGGGAAAAATGACACTTTGACACAGTGAAAAGTAGTCTGTGTGTAGCTTATTATATAACAGTGTAAATTTATTCTTCATTAAAAATTCCTCCCAATATACAGCCTATTAATGTCTAAACCACCAGCAACAAAAGTGAGTACACCCCTCAGAGACCACACCCCTAAAGGTCCAAGTTGAGCAATTCTTGTAATTTTCCATGCAAAATATCATGTGACTCGTTAGTGTTACACTCTCTCATACTGCTCACTAAAAATTAAACTTTGGCACCTCATGACAAAGAACTCTCTGAGGATCTTAAATGATGAACTGTTGCGCAACATGAAGACAGCCAACACCCTGAAACTGAGCTGCAGCACAGTGGCCAAGATCATCCAGCATTTTAAATTAGCAGAGTAAACTCAGAACAGACCTCGCTTTGATCGTCCAAATAAGCTCAGTGCACGTTCTCAGCATCACGTCCAAATGCTGTCTTTGAAAGATGCAGGTGCAGGAGTGCTGTGAGTATTGCTGCAGAGATTGAAGTAATCAGGTGAGGAGTACAAAGATAACTGTGTCTTGCCTTCATTTAAGCATGGTGGTGGGAGTGCCATGGTCTGGGGCTGCATGAGTGCAGCAGGTTTTGGGGAGTTACTGTACATTTTATTGAGGGACACATGAACTCCAGTATGTACTGTGTGAAATACTGAAGCAGAGCATAAACCCCTCCCTCTGGAAACTGGGTCTCAGGGCGGAGTTCCAGCATGATAATGACCCCAAACACACCTCTAAGATGAACTCTTCTTTACTGAAGAGGCTGAGGGTAAAGGTGATGGACTGATCAAGCATGTCTCCAGACCTAAACCCAGTAAACCATTGAATAGAACTTTGGGGCATCCTCAAGCGGAAGGTGGAGGAGCGTAAAGTCTCGAATATCCGCTATCAGCTCTGTGATGATCGTCACAGAAGAGTGGAAAATCATTCCAGTGGAACCTGTGAAGCTCTGGTAAACTCCAAAATATTAACACTTCAGAAACTTTCACTTAGGGGGGTATTCACTTGTAGCCGGTGGTTTAGATATCAACGGCTGTATATTGAGTAATTTTGAATGAAGAATAAATGTACACTGTTATATAATAAGCTGCACACAGACTACCTTATATTGTGTCCAAGTGTCATTTCTTCAGTGTTAACCTGTAAAGAGATATACTTAATTATCTGCAAAAATGTGAGGGGTGTACTCGCTTTTGTAATACTCTATATTGTTCAGATATAAAAGTTTTAATAGAACTAATGTTGTAATTGTATGCGGAACAGACATCCTACCATTAATAAAAAATGTAGTGTTAATTCTTTTAGATTTACCTTCACATTCATCATTATTTAAATAAGTTGTTTGCTAAACCTGAGTGAGAGACACATTTTTTTAAAGAATGATAAACATCATCTTAATCTACTCTAACAGGCTAATATTCATAATTAAGTAGGTCTGTACTTTTATGCAGGTTTTGGATCCAGGTTGATGAAAGATCTACTTTAAACCAAGTGAAATTAGAACTGGGTAACCTGGAAAACCAGCATGACCAGCTTAAATATCAGCTTGTGTACTGTGCAACTCACTGAGCCCATGACAAAAATTTCCACAGCCCTCTGGAATATATATGTTTTTGCAAATTAAAACCAAATCCAGCACAACCATCAACTTTGTCTTTTTCCTGTGCATGTGACTACAGCTTAGATTTGACCCCAAAAATCCAGCCCGACCCTGGCCTGCCACATAAATCATCATTATGAGCCTGAGTCCGACTTAAACCGTATGTTTATTTAGTACACTGAGTGTTAAAACATTTTTAACAGCAGTTTTGAGTGGTAGGTGCCTCTACTGCCTGATATCTGCCCCCGAAATTTTCCATTATCAGTGAGCTCAACCTAAAAATGAATTTTTTTTTCAAAAAAAAAAATACTGTTTATCATTGTATTAATTAACTACAACTACATTTGTTTTAAAATAACTTTTACTTTGCAAAATAGAAAAAAAAAAATATTTGGGCCTTGGCTCTTGGGGGCCACAGGTTAAAACCACCGAGCTTAACCATTAAACTCAAGAGATTAGAGCCAATGCTAATAAACTGGACTCACTAAAGTGTAGCTACAGTCCCTCCAAAAGAATTGGGACAGTAAGGCCAATACATTTATTTCTGCTGTAGATTAAAAACATTTGGGTTGGACATTAAAAGATAAATATGAGACACAAGATCATTTCAGCTTTTATTTGCAGATATTTATATATATATATATATATATATATATATACACTGCTCAAAAAAATAAAGGGAACACTCAAATAACACATCCTAGATCTGAATGAATGAAATATTCTCATTGAATACTTTGTTCTGTACAAAGTTGAATGTGCTGACAACAAAATCACACAAAAATCATCAATGGAAATCAAATTTATTAACCAATGGAGGCCTGGATTTGGAGCCACACACAAAATTAAAGTGAAAAAACACACTACAGGCTGATCCAACTTTAATGTAATGTCCTTAAAACAAGTCAAAATGAGGCTCAGTATTGTGTGTGGCCTACACGTGCCTGTATGACCTCCCTACAACGCCTGGGCATGCTCCTGATGAGGTGGCGGATGGTCTCCTGAGGGATCTCCTCCCAGACCTGGACTAAAGCATCCGCCAACTCCTGGACAGTCTGTGGTGCAACGTGACGTTGGTGGATGGAGCGAGACATGATGTCCCAGATGTGCTCAATCGGATTCAGGTCTGGGGAACGGGCGGGCCAGTCCATAGCTTCAATGCCTTCATCTTGCAGGAACTGCTGACACACTCCAGCCACATGAGGTCTAGCATTGTCCTGCATTAGGAGGAACCCAGGGCCAACCGCACCAGCATACGGTCTCACAAGGGGTCTGAGGATCTCATCTCGGTACCTAATGGCAGTCAGGCTACCTCTGGTGAGCACATGGAGGGCTGTGCGGCCCTCCAAAGAAATGCCACCCCACACCATTACTGACCCACTGCCAAACCGGTCATGCTGAAGGATGTTGCAGGCAGCAGACTGCTCTCCACGGCGTCTCCAGACTCTGTCACGTCTGTCATGTGCTCAGTGTGAACCTGCTTTCATCTGTGAAGAGCACAAGGCGCCAGTGGCGAATTTGCCAATCCTGGTGTTCTCTGGCAAATGCCAAGCGTCCTGCACGGTGTTGGGCTGTGAGCACAACCCCCATCTGTGGACGTCGGGCCCTCATACCATCCTCATGGAGTCGGTTTCTAACCGTGTGTGCAGACACATGCACATTTGTGGCCTGCTGGAGGTCATTTTGCAGGGCTCTGGCAGTGCTCCTCCTGTTCCTTCCTGCACAAAGGCGGAGGTAGTGGTCCTGCTGCTGGGTTGTTGCCCTCCTACGGCCTCCTCCACGTCTCC